>NC_056747.1:554913779-555096261 GCF_019279795.1 Protopterus annectens
ACTATGGGAGACTGTTGAACAGGAGATGTGTGTGTGTGTGCGTGTGTGTGTGTGTGTGTGTGTGTGTGTGTGTGTGTGTGTGGTGGGTTGGGATATCTGGAAGAATATGTGTTATCTGTGTGTTCCTGAATGTGTAGGGGGTGCCTTTGCCAATGTAATGCGTAACGCCATCAAGTCTATCAAAACTAGTGTTAGAGTGAGAATTAGAAATAACCTAATGAGGTCTTTCTCATTGTTATCATAGCTGTTTCTGAATCACATTATTGTGGTAGGAGACCTACTTGCTGTAGGCAATTACCATGAGCGGTGAGCACTTTTTTGAATCCCAGCCTCAGTCACATTTTTTATACTACCTAGATGCAATAAGCTACTTCTCACTTAATTTTCATAATGATTATGAATGTTTGATTATTGCAAGAAACACTGTCATCAAAACATATCTTTCTTTGATGCCTGTCTTTAAGGGCTTTTTATATTATTAGTTTATGGGAGACAAGACAATGAAGCCCATATCTTTCTTACTGTCTAATGTTACCAAGGCTGATGTTTTTTCCTTTGAAATGCTGCCTGTTACCTGTAATTTTAGAGGGATTAATATATATAGTTTAATGATACCAGTGATGCTCATCTGATGGAAGTTTTTCTGCTAAAAGATATATTATGAATTGCTTAGGTATTCCTGTCTTAAAGCATCTACATTTGCATAATTGCCTCAGAGCATATTATGACTATATACTGTTAAAACTTATTTCTGTAGATAACACTGAAATAAATAACTTGTTTGCCTTTACTAAAGAGTATATTATATGTACATACAGTTATAAAAAAGTGACATCCATAGAAAATGTGAGAAGATTAAATCCTTTGGTTTTTATGCCCCTCTTACTGTTATGGAAATAATGCTCAGCTGCATATCTCTCTTGTTGTTGTAGCTGAATATGTAGGAAAGATCCTGAGTGCATGTTTAACAGTTCACTTTGACAGGGCTGTTAGATGAGATATGTTCCAGGTACAGGTGTTGAAATATGCCATACTGACAATTGCTGGCTGACACATGTCCTAGAAACAGCTATTAGAAGGGATATCATAGAGATGACTACTGGAGGACGTGTCTTGATTACAGCTGTTGGGTGAGACATGTCATAGATAAAGCTACTGGGTGAAACATGTCCAAACTACAACTGTTGGATGAGACGTAACATTGAGAAAACTGCTGAATGAAACATGTCCTAGACTCAGTAGTTTCAATAGTGCCAGTTTTGACCAAAAGGATCAGTGGCAAGCAGTTATAATGTTAAGGCCCACCCATGTTAAAGACCTTAAATCAAGAGGATAGAGTAAAATGCCATTAAGAATCAGGCAGTATGGATAGACATCCAGTGATGAACAAAATCAATTGAATGCAGGCTGAGCGCAAATGGAATAAATTACAGCATGTTTGCCACTTGCTCCACTTGGATATCACCAGCCCCTTTTGTTTTCTATTTGCTTGCTTTCCTAAGTATATCTTTATTTATTGAGTGTTCTTCAACTTCACCTTTACAATCATCTTGATTGTATTACCTCTCCCAGTGTTAATCTGTTTTGCTTATTTTTCAAATCTTTCCTTCTTTTGACATGATTAGTACCCTTCTGTTTAGCCAGCATTCAGTTGTGTCTTTTCACATTTGGTGCTAGAATGACCTACATGATTCTTCTTTGGTTTTTTTCACTCAGTCTTCTGATTGGCCACCAGGATATCAACAAGCATCTCTATTGGAGCAGAGCTATTTCAATGCTGTTGCATTAGACTTCATACTTGATTTACATTAGATATCCTCATTCATTAAATGTTTGCAAAACTGAGATGCTTTGAATATAATGGTCATAATTTAAAAATCTGGTCCCAAATGCTAAGGGCTGATGCACAGTAAAATTCTATACTAAAACCTACACAATTTATAGGACTTTCCAAGTCCCAGGAATATCAGTCCACACTATTGCATATCAGGGGCACCAGGTATACAGGTACATAGTAGGTATGCAAATGAAACCCCTCAACAAGTTCCATTATTTGCTAACATATAACCTGCAGAATATGGAGCTTAGGTGAGTAATACTTTTATATTGCTGAAACATAAAACTAACAAGATGAAAAAAACAAAAATTCTTAATATCCTAATAATAGAGATGATGTGCTCAGCAGGTCAAGTCTGAGTATCAACATCAGAAAATAAACCTGATGGTAAACTAGATGGTAAAGTGTTAAAAACTAAGCATTTGTAATGGTGCTTGTCTAAGAGGACATACTACATTTTTATCTGTTACTTTGACACCCACAATATATATACACCCACAAAGACAGACATCAGTCAATGAGATCATCATCTGTACCAGATTCGTTAATTTACATATTATGCTAACACAACATGTTCCACAGGCATTTTTAAGCTCTCCCGTTTATGGCCATGGATCAGAGAGTGCAATTCCTCCATTGCTGTCCATACCACATGGACACTGTCACCTTCTTGAGATAATGTTGGCTAAAAGATGCTGAATACACTTGCAAAAGCTACTGGATCAATAACATTTTACATGAAAGGTATATTTCAAGTGGTCCAGGCAGCCTGTGTGTCGAGTACAGAATGGAGTAGGCAGTCTAATGAAATAAACCTATAGACAGCCTTGAGAATGTAGCATTTCATAATGTAGTGCTTGACTTGTCTGTATTTTGGGTACCACTTACCAAACACTCTGGATAGTGTATGTTGTCAACCAGCATTTTCAAAATGGACTGACTGTCTTGTTTTATCCTTTTATTACATTTTGAGACATCCTTCCTCATGTTTCCCCAGTAAGAGGCACACGGCGTATGGATGGGAATGTTGCATTGATAGCTACTCTGTATTCCTGTGAAGGTACATGTCAGGATCACCAGTAGAAGACATGAGCCTCTCTATACACAGCAGACATGCTTGGTACTTGTACTATGTCTCTACACAATCTGATATTAAGGTGATTCTGTTTCAGGAACACCTACAAATATTGGTATGCAAAAAGTTTATAAGTCATGGTATGCAGTATTTATGAATACAGTGGTTAAGTCTAAAAAAGTCCAGGCATTGGATTATTGTGATCACATTTTAATTGTTCTGGTAGGATTTTCAGTAAAAGTGTTTGTTTACCTGTTCTGATATGCACGGAGTTTTCTTTTCACAAACAATTACATTTTCACTTCTCTCCCCATTTATACTCTCTCCCTCACACACACACACACACACACACACACACACACACATATATATATATATATATATATATATATATATATATATATATTCTAAACACATTCAAACACACAAAAGCATATATGTTTGAATGTTTTCCATATGTACTAAATTAATCAAATGTGAATTTTGGCATGAGCCCACAATTTTGGAGATAATTGTGAGTTTCAGTACTAAAGGATTAGATACGTGTGTTTGTGTGAGACTTTGCAAGCAGATAGATTGTAGGATTGTTTGTGCAAGTGTTTGAGGATTAAGGTGATAGTAAAGAATAAGCTAAGATATAAATGTGGTATGTGTGTGTGTTTGTGGGTGTGTATGTGTCTGTCTGTGTGTTATTGTATGTGTTGTGCATCTAAGATGTCTTGTATAGTGGTAGTATTATGGGAACAGTATTTCCAAGATGAAGTATAGGGTTGACTTGCGAGACAAGGCTAGGTAAGGGTCAGAGTTACCACATATTAGTAAGGTGAAGCAAACATACAATATAGCAGAGTTTTGGTTAAGTCCAGCATGATGTGGCTCATACCAAAATAGCACATGTCAGAGGAGACCAAGGTGATGGGTTCTTTTAATAACTGATACTGATGAATATTTTTATAGAAACCCTTCTCTCTACAGGTGGAAGATACGTACAGAATGCTTGATAAATCAGACAAAGTATTCAATGCCCATTTCACTTTAGTGACCTCTGCCTTAAATGACTGTCATCTTTATATAAGGAATGCTAACTGTCTAATAATAAGAACCAATAATTAACCAGCAGAGGCTTATTTTTTCCTTTCTGTAAATACTTCTTATAGAAGTATACTAAGGACCTTTAATGCTCTCATTTATGGCAGTTTGATATGCTTGATGTTTTAATACACTGTTTGTTTCTTCTTTATGAATTGTGGAATTCATAAAGTCTCTGTGAAAGTCTCCCAGTTTTGTAAGAGGGAATAAACATTCCTTGGTAAGAAATGTTGAAGTGTGAAATCCAGTACAAACAACATTTTATACTTATTCCATTCAAAGAGTTCTGTTCAGAAAAATGCACAAGGCAGTTTGTTACCCCGGAAATGCTAGTCCACTAAGACATTCTAGATTATTAGTCTTCTAGGATAATGGACTTCTCTTGTGATAAGGTCATTTGGCCAACACACTTGCAGCTTCTTTGTGCCTCTCAAACAAAGTCACCTGAGATAGCCGATTCTGTATTATAAGATATTTATCCATGTACAAAGTATAAATGTAGCCCTTCAGTATTGCTTTGTAAAGCACTTCAGCTGAGAGGATAGATAAAACGCAGCTTGGAATCTAATAGAAATGATAAATATTGTCAAAGGACTAACATCATACTTTTCTTTTCTTCAAAATGACCACTTTCTTGGAATGCTTGTTTTAAATATATATATATATATATATATATATATATATATATATATATATATATATAAAATATATATTTTTTTTGAATTTGTGTTTTAATGCAACTTTCACTCTACATTCTGTTCCAAATTGAGTCAAGGCCATGTCTTTTAGTGAAATAAGGAGCTTAAATGTTTTGTTGTTTTATGTTAATTCCAAAGTAGTACAATCAAATTCATGTCATAATTAAAGCTGTCAGCTAGAAGGCAAGCCAATCGCCAAGAAAACATAGCATAACAAATGAAGTGAAATGATTCTGCGTGTAGCTATATGATGCTTCACCGGGCATGAAATTAAATAAGTAATTTGATGTTGACATCAGAAATTGAAATGATATCCTCTGTTCCTCTTGTCTACAATTCTGCATAAACAGTAGCCAATACAAATGTTTAAAGCTCAGGAAAAAAAAAAGCAAATAAATACAGAGTGTGTGTGTGTGTGTGTGTGTGTGTGTGTGTGTGTGTGTGTGTGTGTGTGTGTGTGTGTGTACATATATATATATATATATATATATATATATATATATATATATATATACATCGCAAATACACACATACACAGAGAGAGAAAAGAAGAAAATACTTTGTGTGTGTGTGTGTGTCCGTGTCCTATGTAAATATATAGACTCACTTCCCCAGTTTGTAATATTGTATATTAGCCTTGATTATGATTTTTTTTTAAAACTGATCATACTTTAATGGGTCCAGTTAAGGTTTTGTTGGAATGTTTGGGTGTGATGTATGCACACATATGAGTGTGCTCACATGCACATATTCATGTATAGAGATGCACACACACTTATATTTTAAGTGACTGAAAATAGCATGCTAGCTGTATAAAATATATGTATTTCATATAAATTATTTATCAAAGATGCAGGTAAAACATGCAGGGTTCTTTCTTTATAGTTCTTTGCATGTTAAATATTGTTAATCTCTCACTCTTCCTTTCTGCCCCCCTTATTTATAATGCAACATACAAGTGTGAACTTAAGATGCCTAGGAGCGTTCAGGATATAATAATTTTTGAAGAAATAATGTGTAGAATTAACTGTCTGAAATGCTGGAAGATGCATAATCTAGTTGTTTGAAACAGCAATGCCTGTATCTGTTATGTTTATATTGTATACATGCATTATCATTGGAATACATGCATAGGTTGTTTCATTGTACCATTTTTATTTCGTTTATGCAGTATGAGTTTGTCTCCCAAAAAAATAATGTGCTAACATTCTCACAATTGCATTGTAATGTATTTTCATTACTAATTTAAGAATGCTACATATTACTCAGAATGTCAAAGCGAGATTAATGTGGACAAGACCATGGTAATAGAAAATGGTTCTTAGGATACAGAATTTTACTCTCACCTCACTGCTGTGGAAGAAGCCAGAGCTTATCTAGAGGATGAAGCATAAAAAATGTCTCACCTCCACACACAGTAGTGGTTCTAGAAAAAGACTTCTCCAGTTGGAGTGGTCTTTCTCCTGTGGAGCTAACACTGGGGAGTGGCCTTAGGCAGGTAGAGTGCTATTTTTGAACCTTCTTAATGCTATACAGTTAAAGGGTGTACCATTAGACAAAAATGTTGGCTCAATGTGACTACAAGCTGCAGACTGTCGTGCCTGCATCTGTATCTAACAGCTGTTTATGTTATTACACCTTCTTACAGACTGGGTGGTATATTTATAGGGTGCTCCCTTGATGTTTCTCTGGGTGGTATATTTATAGGGGGCTCTCTTGCTGTTTCTGTTATCATTTTAGCAGACTTTAATTCCCATGTGGTGAGTGACAGTCGTACTTGCAGGGCATGACTAGGAGGCATGGCATGCTTTATATAAACTGTAACTTTTAATTGTTTTTTGGATGTGTTTGCAAGTCAGAGATTGTCCATTGTAAATATGATGTTTGAATATAAAGATCCCCGTTTGTGGAAAATAGTACAGTTCCATATTGATCCAAAGATGTCCTTCAACGATGTAGGCATATCATTATACCAGAGGCCGTGTATTCTTGAAACTCAAACTCTGAAAGTCGCTCAGCTGTCAACTGATCACCATCTGAAGGTACTTTGAGTCAGAATGCTGGGATGGCAGGCCCATGAAATCCATGTGTAATGAGGTATCCTGGAATCACACAGCCAATATTTCTGTGCAGGGGACGTTCAACTCCTGTTGACACTGCAATGTATTTATACCTGTGGTGGTCAGGTATTTGGAGTCTCAGTGGTTGAAGACCTTACCAATTGAGGCTGTGGCAAGGAATTATGATTGTAAGGTGGTGTGCTTGTTACAGTGGAGTAACCTTACAACCCAGTGGTGAACACCAGCAGAGATAAAAGCTGTCAAGTAAGGGGAAATTCATGCAGTGTTAGCATGTCACTGTCTTTAGATTTAATCTTATGCATACTGCCAACCATGAAGACAGGAGCTGTGGCAGCCACCAAAGCGAATGTCCAAGTATGGGAAGAGTATGCCAGGGTGGTGCAAAAGGAGATTAGGATTGCCTGAAAGAGTTTGGCAAGCCATGCTTTTTTCAGGAGGCAGAGACAGAACACTAACAAGGTTTTCTCAGCAAGCATAGACAAGTACTGACCACTGCTATAAACATTGTTGGGAGGAAGATGGAACACTTCAAGACAGCAGAATCTGACTGATATGATGGAGGCAGTGACAGACAGAGTTGATCCATTTTGTTAGATGAGATTAGTATGGCAGATAATCTCTTGCTGTGTGACAAGTCTGCCAGTGTAAATGAGGTCTGACCACAGCACTAAATGGTGGCGCTTCTACAAGCACAGTCAGTGCTAATAAATGGCACCCATTCACCCAAACCAAAGTAGAATTAAACAAGATTATTACATCAAAATTACATGTATTTGTTTGACTTTTAAATAAAAGGTTAATTCATGTTCTTGACAGTACAGGCTTCAGTAGCAGCAAAGAGCATCCCCCCTTGCCATGAAATTAGAACCACAGATGAATATTTCAGCACCAAAGACTGTCTAGTCAAAGACATTTATAACTTAGTTGCTGTTTGAGCAGCACCAATCCCAAGCCAAACAGTAGAAGATCCACACATGGATGCTTCAGCAGCTGACGCCTGCCTTGGATGCATAATCACCACCTTAACTATATTACCTCTGATTTTTGGAAGATTCATTGCAATCAAACAGCACCCTCTCATCACATAAAAGCAGAAGCACACAAGGATACTTCAGTACCAGAGATAGTCTTGATAGCATTTAAAATGTAGCTTGATTCATATTTGAGGTTTTAACAGTCAGTACAAATAGCACCCTTATCCTCCCAACAAAAACAGAACCAGACATGGATAATGTAGTAGCAGACTCCCAGAACAATGAATCCGTATCTTGCTTAGTCTGATCTGCAAGTTGAATGGCACCTTCTTGTTAACTTCAGGTCTTTTGTGGATGCAGTGTAGGACATACACCTGCCTCTAAAAGTTCATTATATTGGA
This sequence comes from Protopterus annectens, assembly GCF_019279795.1. Lineage (NCBI taxonomy): Eukaryota > Metazoa > Chordata > Ceratodontiformes > Protopteridae > Protopterus > Protopterus annectens. Next base: position 554,921,935 of record NC_056747.1, read on the forward strand.
TGGTGTTTTATTAAAGCAGCCACATAAACCTTCTAAGGTGTGTGTGTGTGTGTGTGTGTGTGTGTGTGTGTGTGTGTGTGTGTGTGTGTGTGTGTGTGTGTGTGTGTGTGTGTGTATATATATATATATATATATATATATCAAATATGTGTGTGTGTGTGTGTACTTCTAGTGGCAAAAATTGATATTAGTATTAATTACTAGCATTACTGTCCAGCATGGAAAGTCTGTAACCATACAACTCTCTGGGACACATTAGCTAGCAAATGCCATTTCACTTTAAAATGCAGGTGGTTGGTAAAGGCTCTTGAATAGTTGTATTCTATAACATGATTTCCCTTTGCACTATATTTAAGCTTCAATAATTCCCAGAATACTAGATAAAATAAAAACATAACATCATACTTAGTAAAGATACACAGTAGTTTTGAGGTACCTCAGCTTCTCCAGTTCCCTAGTAAACATATTCACTGGTTCAGGGGATCTCAGCATCTCCATCCCCCTTCCTCAGGTAACCTGATAAAATTTATATTTCTAATTCCCCGTCTAGTGTTAATATCACAGTGCCTGTTACCCTTTGGTGAGGTGTATGCCAGCCTACTGAACTGGAAGATAGTGTTCCAAGTATATCCCCACCTAGTATGCTGTACTATATGTAATGATCCACTAAGCAGCAATAATGTTTGCTGCAAGGCCAGTGCACCCCACACCCAAATCTCAAGAACTAAATTAGCTAACCAAAGTCTGAAAATAAAAAGAATTTGTGAGCTTATATAATTCAGTTTTCAACAGCATATCCTGAAAATATATACCTTGATTCAGTTTCATTAAAAGCAAGTTCAGGACCATTGGACATTTAAATGTTGGAACATCTACATGAATGTTAGGCAAACCTGAGATTATCATCGGAGTAGACAAGTAGATTGCAACACACATTCAGCTTTGACTGTAAAGGACTTTAGGGAGCAGTTGGTTGTTTTGTTTCTTTTCTTTGCACCTACTTCCTGTCAGTTATCAGCCTGGTTTAGGGCCATTTGGCCTTTTCATTCTGTATCATCAGGATGAGCATCATCTCAGAAAGGCCATCATTTAGATTGCCATTAGGGATGGTTTGTGGTTGTCTTTTTTAGTTTCTCTGTCCCTTTTGCATGACCTCAGTTTGATGTAGATGATGAATATATAATAGGGATGGCAACTGAGGCTATTGCTTAATTTCTGCAAGGGGCATTCCCTCCAGGCATCCCTACCTAGTAAGAGGTAACACAGCATGGTATACCCTAAGTGTATATAGCCTCTCTATCATCATCTTCCCAAGGACATTAATTGACTGTCAGTCACCTGGGACACAGGAATCTGTATCCTGTGCCACGGACCTGGGCAACTGCAATACAACAGAAGATAATGATGCTTAAATGGCAGCAAATAATGGCACAAAGTGTGACAGGAAAGTATGTACTGAAATTCAATGTGCAACTGAGCATTCCTTTTCCTTGCTTTGTTTGTGGCTTGGAATGCCACAAGGGTTTACTTGCAATAGTGATGCTAAGAGCTATTCCATTGATATAGTAACTGCTTGCAGGGTTTTCTGAGGTGGAAAGGTCTCAATTGAGGTGCCAAACTAAGACAAACCACCCATACTGGATAGGAAAAGTTTGGCACCAGTTGGTGAATGGATCATAATTTTCTGCCAACAATGACATTAATTTTATCTGCATGGAAGAACGAGCCTACTTCCTTACCTTGTTACGAAAATTCTAAGAATGGAAATGGAAGTAAAATAAGTTATGGTACAGAGCACTGGGACATAAGACATTTTGGTCAGAAGGCAGTATACAAGCTACTAAGAAAGAGCTATATGACCATTATATTTTATGTATGTGATGCAGGAGGATTAAAGCCTTTGGGATGGCCTGCAGATGCTGTTGTGAATTTAATGAGGGTTATATGATGCTAAGGTAGTTTACATACTAGAGCATATGAAGTATAATTGAAGAAAACTGGTTATAGTCAAGAATGAAATGGAATGTCACAACTTGATGTGCTATGTGTCAGTGAACTGAAATGTACTAGCAATGGTCACTTCAAATCCATCCATACATCCTCAACCTGTTTTCCGATTTTGCACTTGAGGTCTGGACATTACTTCGGCAGTGACAATCATCTCAAGCCAAAGTTTACACCGCTAGGTGGCTAGCCCTGCCACGGTAGTTCATTCGCACCACTCACTCAAGCACACACTGTCATCTATGGCCAATTTAGAGTGTCCAATCCACTTACTGCATGTCTTTGGAATGAGGGATGAAACTGGAGCAGCCAGAGGAAACCCACTTGACTGCAGGGAGTACATGCAGACTCCACACAGAAGGCACCCCGGCCAAAAATCAAACCAGAGAACCTCTTTCTGTGAGGTGACAATCTAATCAATAAATGGTATACTGTGCCAGACATGATACAAAAGTACAAATAGTATCACATAGAGTAAAGTCAGTTAGCATTTAATATCTGTCTGTGAAATAGATCCATTAACATGAAAATAATGCACATATATGTGGCAGACGCAGAGGCAGAAGAGAATGTCATTGATCTGTACTACAAGCAAGCAAGCAAAAAATGAAATCAACAGAATATGCAGACAACATATAATGCTTGTCATAGGTTACTGGAATGTGAATGGTGGGGACAAGGAAGGTAAAGTATGTAAAAATATGGGCTTCGTAAAAGAGCAAGTGGAAAAATGTCTTAGAGAATTTTATAAGACAAAACTTTTTCATTTCAGACATTTTCAGCAACATCAGCAGCGATTATACAAATTGGCTTCATGGACAGTAGATTGTGTAGATGTCAGATTGATTATCTTTCTGGAAGTAAATCATGGAAAAAACTCATTGGCATCAATAATTCATGTTTTTTTGTTTTGAAAAACACAAAGTCAAAAATCAAAATGGCTAACTTCTAAGAAGACCTTGGTAGTGCCCAGTAACATAGAGAAGCTAAAGCCAGAGGAGATAGAAAGAAAGTTGTGGAACTTGGCTAAAATTTCCAAGGTGATGTCAGATGGGACAAAGGCAAGTACTTCAAAAACATGTACAAAGAGATAAAAAGCATTAGGAGAAGATAATGAAATCTGATGAGAAAATTCCAACCGCAAATGAAAATGTTAAAAGATGTTCAAGGATTTGTTTACTGATGCTGAGACTATTAAGAAATGGTAGAAGGTCTGCAATGTGTCGTTTTATGGTAAACCTCAAACATACTAATAGTAATTTTAAACTGAACCATAAATTCAGCACTGAAAAAACTTTACAAAAGAAGTAAGCAGCAGTTGCTGGTGATGTTTCCTCTGAAGTATTTCATCATTCGTATGTGTTATAGTACTTACAAGCCTTTACAGAAAATGCAAAAGGCAGCATCATATCCGTTTGAATAAAAAAGATCTGTGTTTGTGCCAATGTCAAATAAAGATGATTCAAATGATTGTGGACATTGTGTAATTGCTCTGATCCCTCGTGCTAGCAATATCAACATTCTCCTCAAGATCATTGATTGGAGATTGCACCCATATTGGATCAAGAGTAGCCAGAAGTGCAAGTAGAATTCAGGAAACAGTGAGGAACAAGAGACATATTTGCAGATTGAGACAGAGCCTTTAAAAGACAAAATAATAATAAAAGTATGTCTGCATGTGTTTCACTGATTACAGCAAGACCTTTATGTAAATATTTAAAAACTCTTGGCCGCACTGACAAGCACTGCTATACTAATGGACTTGATAGTTATCCTGTATAATCTTTACATCAGTCAAGAAACAGCAGCTTGAGCAGATCAAGAAGAAGCAGGATGCTTTAGAATTGGTAAACGTATGGCACAAGTCAACATACTTTCCCCTTATCTGTTTATTTGATATACAGAAGAAATCACCAGACCTGTAGTCGCATGAAGAAAACTGAGGTATGAAAACTGAAGGAAGAACCATCAACATTGTTCACTATGCTAATGGCTCTACATTTCTAGATGAAAGCCAAGATGCTCTGAAATGGCTGCTAATCAACATAGACCTCACAAATTGGTTTGTACCACAGAATAAAGAAGACAAAGACACAGACAAATGGTAATATCGATACATTTAATCTATACAGAGAAGAAAGAAAAAGTGTTTACAGTGTCACCCTGGCTTAGATCAGTAACAAATAATGGCTTAACAAGCAATCAAGACAGAAGTCAAGAAATCTGATGATGAATCATTTTTGGTGGTATGGCCATGAAGGATCTAGAGAAGACCTGCAAGAGCAGAGATGTACCTTTTTCTATGAAGATCTAGTGCGTTCAAACTATGGCATTGTGAATAGTGTCACAAGGATGCCGATATTCAACAGTGAAGAAACATGACAGGAGGAAATTAATAACTTTGAATGTATTTATTTTATTTTTATTTATATTTGTTTACTGAGGAAGTCCACTGATCTCGGGACCATCTGCAGGCACAGCTTGGGTGAATAGGATCACATAAGAAATGAAGAAAACATATTTACAGATACAAGGATACGATATAAAACATATGCATATTTACAGATGCAAAAATATGCTGCAACATTTAATTCAAGAAGCACTTTACAAAGTCAAAACATTGATGAAAAAATGGCATTATGCTTACTTAGCAGAGCTTTTTGTATAAGATGTAATTATTGCATTGCTGACAATACTGCATAAACTATGAACTGTACAAAAACAAGTCATTCAGTATTAGAGGAGCTAAAACTTAGGTATTTCTTGGAATCCCAGATAATTGTACTTTGACTTATACACTTGGATATACCCTGCAAAGAAAAATAATATTAGAAATTGAGATTAAGCTTGACAAGCTTGAAGGTCATTATAAAAGAGAAGACCTGCAGTGTAATAGACTAGCGTAACTGCTTCTAGGATGGGCAATTTTCTGTCCGATATTAATATTCTGACTCAAGACAAAAGGAAGAAAATATTCTACAGATAAAAAGGATATGCTAATCTTCATCAAATTGTCATGTCTATGAGCCACCAATGAAAGTGGGACGGGGGGGTGAGGGGTTCAAAAAGATCTCATAGAACAAATTATATGACTTTGGGTGTGTATATATACAGCAAATAGTATCCCGGGATATCAAAATGAGAGGCTCTTCTTCTGAGAAAAATAAATAAATAAGTAAATAATCTTCATAAGCAGCATGGATTTGGACTGAAGTGGAATGGCTTTGGATTCCTGTTGAATAAGTTTTCTACTAAGCAGCTATAGCTGGTATTCTTACCGGTTCATTCCTCAAGACAAGACACCTCCAGTGCCTAGCTCAGAAGCATCCATCTTGAGCATAGACCATTACAGAAATGAGGAGCAATGAGGCCAAGGTGAGAACGCAGGGCACTCTTCAAGGCAACAAGCTCTCAGTCAGTATTGTCCATCCACTGGAATTTCAAAAGTACGCAACCTTTCATGAGGTCCATCAATGGGCAAACTATGGCAGCAAAGTTAGGAATGAGCTTCCTGCGATGTCCCATAAGACCTAGATATTGTCCTGGCCTAAATATCTTCGAATTTTTTATCTGTAGTGTCACCATCCCTTGACCTATTACAAATCCCAAATACTCAAGCTTCTTCCTTGCCTGGTTTATTTTTAAATGGATAAGAAGTAAATTCTGCTGCTCTGATCTGAACTCAAGACTGCTTTGACCTTGGGTAGGTGATTTTCCCAGTCTTCACTAAAACAAAATGATCACATGATCAAGACAGGCAGTGGCATAATGGGTGGGAGCCCATACAACTGTAGTCCCCAGAAACACAAATGCAGTGGGGTCACCATGTAAGCCAAATAAAAGCATGTTATAGTGGAGCAAGCTATGCAGAGTTGAGCACATAATTTTCTACTAGATCCAACCCATCAGAGGAATTAGCCCATGTGCTTTTATAAGGAGACTAGCCTAGAAAGGTAGCTGTCTTTTCTCAATTTCTTATTCAGATCATCCACCCTGGGCACTGGTTATGTACCAGACTTGGGCAATTCACTAATGTCCTGCACTTAGTAATATAGGCATATGCCAGCCATCATGCTTGGGTACCACTACTGCTGGAATGCTTTGGGTACTTTAGGATTTCTTAGAACTTTCATTTACTCTCTGAATATTGTTTTTAGCCTCCCTTATACACATATACATATATACATACAAATATTTTAAGCACAGGCAATAATGCCCTTCTACTCTGCCAATATACCAAAATTCTGTTCATGACCTTGGGCCTTTGTCCCCCCCCCCCCTTCCCATTTTTGGCTATGTCCAGAATTTTTGTACTAAGAGGTTGAAAGGTTTGTCTATGGGATGGTTTGACTTTGAAGGCACAAGAGATCCTGGACTGCAAGATCCCTGATTGCTTGAAAGGTAAGAAGTAGGTCTCCTTAATGGAGCCTATAAAGCAAAAAAAAAAAAAAAAAAACACAACAAAAAAAAAAGGGGGGGCTGGTGCTTGAAGTCTTTTGTGGTAGGTTAGAGATTATAAGCCTGTGAGTCTGTTTAATAGGAATCTCTGGGATGGGATCTTTCCACTTATTTCATATGTCTGGTGAGGTTCAACCCATAAAAGGCATTGTATTCTGTAATTGGTCTCATCAGCACTATATACAGGGATACAATAACATGTTAAGATCTAAATGATATTCCTTTGATAATCAGCTGCACCACATAGAAGGATTTCTTGAGAACTGTTGCTATATGTTAATCAGAGAAGAATGAATTACCAGCTTAAGTTTCTAGGTGTGTAACTACATGTTCATGTTGAAGTGGGGTATTGTCAGTGCTAAAAGCTGGGGGATGGTTTATCTCTTATCAGTGAGGAAATCCTTCTGTGTGGCACACCTCATCACAAAAGGGTTCTCATCTAGGAAAAAAGAGGTCATTGTTCCCCTCTACTCGACACTCATTAGACCCATTATAGAGTACAATGCCCCTTTTGGAATGTACCTCACAACACATCTGCAGCAGCTGGAAAGGCCACAGAAGTACCTCATAAAGTGGATTACTGGCCTCAAACAGATGCCCTACACTGACTGTCTCAAAAAACACCTGCTTTACTCAGTAGCATATCACCTACTGCGAGGTGATCTTTGCCTAACATATAAAGCTATGTCAAACCCAGAGCTGTTGGGCATGCTACACCTAAAGAAATCCCAATCCCTTCAAGCTACATGCTCTAGGGACCTTAACCTTGTCACCACAATAAACAGGAACATGCTGGAGGGATAGATTCCTGTCCCAGAGACTTCCCATACTCTGGAACAAGCAACCCATCTATGTCAAGCAATAGTAAGAAAATGTAAAGCTCACTACTAACGCAACGGCTATTAAAAAAATCTGTAGTGGAAAAATCAAGCCGTAGCTCCACAGCTATAACATAATCACTTTCACAATGCTTTAAGTAGAATAAATCAAACCTTTAGGTCCAGTTAGAATGTCAAGAAAAGTTCCTCATTAGCATTCTTCAAGAAAAATCTTGATAAGTGGATGGGAAATAGGAAATACACCCAGGGGATCACTTCGGTGGCTCTGCTCGACAGGAGCACAGGAAAATAACTTTCTTGGGTGGCATAATCCAGGGAACCTTGTTGGCTAAGCTTACTTAGGCCCTTGGGCCGATAGCCTAGTACCTACCTATGAACCTATGTCCAATGTGACAATGTTGCATTTTCAGTGCTTAATTTATGCTCATTTTCAGTATAGTAGCCTTTTACAAGTATACATTCCTGCTAGTGGGGGAGCTTCTGCATTGCTGGGGGGATTAACAATTACGTGCAATTTGCAATTATCCACAAATTTGGTTAACCAATTTGCTATCCATTTTGCCACACAGCTTATTTAAACTAGTATTGGGGAAGGTGTCAAATGCCTTGGCCAAATCAGGGTAGGCTGTGTGTAAAGTGTGACTGTTGTCAGCAGCTTATGTTGCACTTTTGGAAAAGTTCACCAACTTCATTAGAGACAGAATCTACCTTTTGCAAAACCAAATTACACTGATATAGTCCGATGAGTATGTTTAACGCCTATGTTTGTCAAGTCTTTTATAATGAGTTCCATGGCTTTACAAATTAGGCCCATTAGGCTAATGGGCTTTTAGCTTCTAAGGTTGATATTACAGCCATGGTTATTTCGTGGTATCGCCAGTGCTGTACACTAACCATGCTTAATGGACTGAGGCTGTAGCCAGGCAGAGCTGAAATACCTTAGGGAAAGGTCTGTCAGGGAATGTTTACTATTATTTAACAAACAAGCCAATATGTTGTCTGTTGCCATGATGGAAGTGTTCTTAGTCTTCAATGGCACTTTCAGAACACATTCTTTACTAAGAATGGGGGAGGGGTTGAGAGATATGGGTGTCATAGGGTTTTGAATTGTCATCTCAGTAGAAAAATCTGCACTAAATGTATTTGCAAATAAATTAGCTATATCCACTGGGTGTGAGTAGGCATTACTATTTAGCATGTGTTCTGTTCATTGCTGAGTGTTGTTTCTCAGTTTTCTAACAACTAAAGAAGGATCTGCAATTGTCTTTGGATTCTGATGCTAACCTTATTTCATGGGCTGCCTTAGTAAATTTAACAGTCTTTTTTAAATTCTTAGTTAAACTCCAAATGATCTCCTTGACTTGGGGATCTTTATATTTGTTGTAATCTCTAATGACAGTTTCCTTTATGTTGTAGATTTCATTTATCTCAGTTGATCATCACGGTAGTTTGCTTTTAAATTTCCCATTGTATTTGGATCTAGATGGGACTGCCATTTGTATACATTTATTTATTTATGTGTGTATAAATTTCAATTCTGAAATTATATAATCATGCTATGTATGGGGTGATATTATAAGTGAATTTTAATTTTGAGACTTTATTATAGAATTTAATGAGCTTTGAATACTTGAAGTCTTTAAATTCCAATATATTAGTTTTCAAGACAATTAAATAGCTTGAGAGAAAAGATTACTAGCTTATGGTATGACTTAATTTGAAAATAAGTTACTAATAGAGTTGTCATGATGTCTCTACATTTGTAATTACCATGTCAAGATTATTTTGTCACCTAGTTGGGCTAGTAATATTTTCAGCCATTCAGTTTTTATTTATTAGATCTAAAAACTTCAGTGCATATCCTGTGTTGGAGTTGGAAGTACTCCAGTCTGTTGATGGATAAATAAAGTTTCTAGGAATGATGTTGTTCTTATTTATGGGAAATTCATCCATGACATTTAAGAACCTGACACAAACTTCTGGTTCATGGAAGTTAAAGGATGAACTAAAACACATGACAAAATGTTCAGTGTCTTATTCACCTATGGTCAAAAGCTTTGGGTTTTGAATGAAATGTTGACACTTTGGATGCAAATGTTAAAAATGAAGTTCCTTCACGGGAGGTGTGCTTGCTCACCATGACAGAGGGCTTTCTATGGTAATTCAGTGGCTCAGAATTACGAATTTAAAAAAGTCTGAAAGTACATGTGAACAGTGAATGCCAAACGCTGCTATTTTTCTTTAAAGTGTTTTTTTTTTTTTTTTTTTTTTTTTTTTGCAGTAGTAAGCCCTCTGTATCCCCCTCATAGGTTTTGTATAGCAACTCTGAGATTTCCACACCTCAGAGACAAGGGCATGTTACAAAAAATGTCAGTATTGGGCTTAGAATATGTAAAACCACAATTTCATTTATTCAGTCCAGCTTTTCCTGGACTCACACTAACTAGTCTCAAGAGTATCAAGTAGTTACCACAAGAGAGTGAAATGCTTGTTAGTCCTAGAAGATCTCCGAGTGTGACATATGCTCATTCCTCTTGAAAAGAGTCATTTGAGGTGGTTTGGGCACTTTCTGATGATGGTACCTGAGAATCTCACGTTAGCGGTTTTCCAAACAGGGCCTTTTGAGAGGAGACCCTGATGCAGAACTATGATATGTTGGAAGAACTGCATATCTCAGTTTACATGGAAACATCTAACATACCTAAAGTGGTTTAGAAAATGAAAATAAAGGAATGAAGGAATATTTTAGTGATATAGACTCAGATTCAGTGTGATAGTGTTTCAGAAAAGCTCTAATTCGTAGACATGCATGTTGAAAGAGTAATAGGGTTGGCTCAAAATACCATCATAGAACTATATAGGAGGAGACTAAATAAAAGATAATACAAACAGTGAGAAACTGGAAGATCTTGCCAATGGATATGGTAGCAAGATACAAGCAGTAAAAATGCTTTTAGGCCTTTTAGTTTTGTATGCAGGTCGGGCATATTTTATCAACCAGAGGAGAAGTTGTGGACAGTAATTAGCAAAGAAGTGAATAATTTTATTTGGGTGTGGAAGAGAGCAAGAGTTAAGTGGGAAAAGTTGATCCTCCTAACAGAACAAAGAGGTTTACAATTACCTGACTTGAAGGCATATTTTAGAACTATGCAGTAAGGCTCTTGTACATGGCAAAAGCAGAAAACTTAAGTTCATAGTGGAAAGGGATGATGATGAAACAGGGGGCTAACTCAATAAATAAGAAAGGAATGGGATTTTGTATGCAGATCTTTAAGGAAAATAACACTACTTATGCATATTATTACATTCATAAAGTAGCAAAAAAGTATACTAAGAACAAAGACAACATGGTAATGGGGAAAGGAGATTCTGCATATAGGGATAACTGCAATTAGAGTTACAGAGACAAGCCAAGAAAGGGCTGGAATTTACTGGAGGAAGATGACAAAGGAACCAATGTACCGGGAACAAGTAATTAGAGAAGGAAAGGTAACAGAATGGGAAGTGGCCAAGAAGACATTTGGCTTGCAGGCTAGTGACTGCCTTCCCTGTCGGGGATTGATATTAGTGTATAGACAAGGAGAAAGGGATAGGGGAATCATAAATGAAAGACCTACACTGGCTATGTTTTAAGTTGAATCTAGAACAGAAACTGCTGCTGTTGTTGTTTGTCTTTCGGCTTTTCCCGGTTAGGGGTCACCACAGCGGAACTCCGGTTCGCTAATTATTGGCAGTTAGTTTCTACAGTGTCGAGTTGCCAGCCCGATGCCAAACCTTCAAGGAAGGCATGCCCATTCAATGCATGTCTTTCAAACGCCCACTCGGGCCACGGGGAGGACATGCAGACTCCACACAGAAGGCACTCCCAACCCAAGTCGAGAATCGAATGGGACAAACTCTTGCTGTGAGGCAACAATGCCACCGCTTCACCACTGCTGCTAAAAGGGGATAATTAGTAGGGCACATAAAATATTGCACAATAATGAAAGGAATCATTCAGAAGACATCAGAAAAGATTGAGAAGAGTGATTAGATATGCAGTTAACAAAGAAACAATGGGAGGTCATATGTGTGACTCCCAAATATGCAATGAAATCTAGAAGATTTATGATTTTTTTCTGAAAGTATTTGCATAGATACTTTTATACCCCAAGCAGACTCCAGTGATTTTTTTTCCTCAGGTAGCTGGCAAATGTTGGAGGTGTGATGGGGAAGAAATATACAAATTTAACATATGTTCTGGGACTATAATGAGTTGGCAGACTTTGAAAATTCCCTACAGAGTACTCCGTCAGAAATATTATGTGAGCATATGAGTATAACTTAGGAAATTACTTTTTTCAGCTGAGATACAGGATCTGAATTGCCTAGATTTATTGTAAAACCTTGTAAAGTTTAATTCTGGTGGCTATCAGAAAATAATTACTAGAAAATGGAAATAAAAATTTAAACCAACTATACCTGATGTAGTGAATACTATAACAGAGATAACAGAATTTAAAGTGGGATCTTTAGAAAAGGGTACAAGTAAATTACAAAGAAAAAATGGAAATTGTGGGAACAATACATACAGAAAAATGTTATGGAGGAGGAATGAGGTTTAAGAGAAGTCAGGAACTGAACAATTTATATAATGTTGCTTAGGCAGTAGGATATATAACAATATATATATATATATATATATATATATATATATATATATATATATATATATATAGTGTTTGCAAATGTGAACTTGTTAATGTGGTTTGATTACCTTTATATAGATGTATGTTTGCCTGTGTCACAGGTGATAATTCAATAAAGGTGTTTTAAAAACAAAAAAGTACCATCGTAGAACTGACATGCATGTGTGTGAAACAAAGTAGCAGATTTTAAAAAAAAGTAAAGACATCAGTAGGAATACAGATAATTATGTGAATTAAAATTCAAACAAAGCAGAACACATGGCACATCTGAAAAGCAAGAGTCTGAGCAGAGGCAAAGATAAAGTTCTCATTTTTGCCCAGTTGTTGCAGTAGTGATTAGTACCTTCGGAAGTGGAAGATTTAAAAAGAGAGTGGTAGGAACTGAGCGGCAAGTGTTACCTTGCCCACCTCCAAGGGAGGGTCAGCCACTGGACTGTGGGGAGGACCACAACAGCTAGTAATGAGGTGAACTGAGCAGCAAGTGTCAGCTTACCCACCTCTAAAGGAGGGTCTGCTACTGGACTGTGAGGAGTACCACAACAGCTGCTGTTAGTAATGTGGTGGACAGCACCATATGAACAAAGGCTACGTGAAAAAAGGCAGAACTCCACAACAGAGATGCAGAGTATAACATGATGATTGTTACTCAACCACTCATCCAGAGGGAAACATATGTAGTGGAGGTCCCTACATATAGGGGAAACAAAGGGGTGTTATACAGAGCAGCTGAGTTGGAGGAGGTTCGATGGTCATGTAGGGCTAAAGAACCAAATATAAGTAGTTTTCACAGAAGATAAATTAGACACTTTCATCAGGAAGCAAGACAACATTTTACAGATTCTTGAAGGGTCAAAGAAAACAGAGGCAGGGACAGTGAAGCATTCATTTTGTTAAAGATGTTTACCAAAGCCAGACAGTGGTGGTGTCACACAAAAGATGAGGGATTCCATTCCTTCCACAGAGGACAAGGCCCTGGAACAACTTTAGAAACTAAATATAGACATGTCACTGATGTCTTATGGAATTTACCTAGAAGTTTTGATGAACTGAAGAAAATGCCCTAATACTAAAGAAGTACTAATTATCCCATTTAATCAGTCATGGGAGAATGGTATGGTTCATGTTGACTTGAAATAAGCAGACTCAGTTCTGCTTCATAATGTAAGAAAGAAAGAAGCTGGTTAACACTGAGCTGTCATTTTGCACTTACTTAAAATAAACACTGTGGAGTCCTAGCAGATGGAAATTTTGGAACAGCTGTAAAATTATGGGACATAATTAAGGGGTAACATGGATTATCTGCAGAACATTTATGCATTCAAACTATTAGGGTTATTTGGATGAATAGGAATAGCTAGCACTTTAGTTCAGAGGGGAATGCAAGATGTAACCTACTTTCACTTTAGCAAGTTATTAGACATGGTGCTAAGGCAGAAGACTGATGAACAACTTGGACAGAATGGTCCCAGAGTGGTAACATGGCAGAACAGATTTTAGATAAGCAACAGGAGCCTGTAAATTGATTTCTTATGTAATCAAAGTGCGGTAACCAAAAGGGTGCAACAGGAATCGGTGCTAGTGCTAGCCCCTTTCAAGATATTTAGTAGCATTGTTGCAAAGCCCATGGAGAAGAACATTTTTTTCTCTTATTTGTTTGTTTTATCTGCTAATGGCATGCATTTATGTAATTTGACTGAATCAAAACCAAGTCTCTTAGCAAAACTGTTTCAACTTAAGTACTTTGCAACTTATGATCAGAAAACCAGGAAAGAACTGCATAGCTGAGAAGTGGAAGATGAGTAGAAACAAGCCTGGATGTGGACTATATTAACAAGCAGAAACTTTAATGCTGTTATGGGCTATGTTGCCAAGATGCATCACAAAGAGTTATAATTTTTCTCTATAGACTACTGCTAAGGACTTGCTTGAAGCATTGCGTAGAGTTCCTAATATTTCTCCAGCATAAATAGAATTAACGTAAACAAGATTAAGGGCAGCTTAGGTGAAAATAACAAAAATGTACAGTCTGCATCAAAAGCCAAGGAAAGAGAGACTAAATGTGCTTAATGTATATGGTCCAGGGAAAGAAGGCAAAGAGAAAGACATGACAGAAACTCTTAAGAGCATCTACAGTTAGTGAAAAATGTTTACACATTTTATCATAACTTGATCCACTACTTATTACCAGTGTTTCTGCAACCATGTTAGCAGTTATATATATTTCTGCTTTATTTTACCCAAAAATTACATAATATGGGTGGAAAGAGTAGTGCAATTGTCTTTTACAACTAAGATTATTTCTTCTCACAGTGTGCTTTACATTCAAAGAACATGACCTGCTCAGACCCGTCTCACTCATCTCTATACAGCAGCATGCAGTAATTCTGCAATAGATGAAAACTTTACCTGAGTATCTCTGCAGTTAGTAGCTGTACATATTCTCATTTACTTTCATTGCAAGCTGCTCAAAAAGCTGCTGTAACTCTTCTTTTTTCATTTCAGCAAGAACTGTGGCCTAATTACTTCCTTAACAATGAAAGAGAGAGAGTAAATTAATAATTCTGTGCCACCACTTACTGAGTCTCTGAATATACACCAAGCATTATAACCAGTGGAGGATAAGTGTACCTTGGGCCTTGGTGGTTTTCAAACTATGCCCACCTACACATGCAGATTCACATTTTAACCACATATAATTTTATATGTACTTTTGGATTTGCCCTTCTGATTATTTTAAATGTGTACTTTCCTAACAGTCAGTTTTATATTCTATTTACTGCTTAATAAATCAGCACATATTATGCGTTTGATTTAAATTTGAGTAGCTTTGAACATTTTCCAGCCAAAAATGCAAAAAAAATGTACTAACCAATAATAACAAAATTACTCAGTTTAGAACACATCAGTCATAAAAGACCACTCAGACTGCTGTCAGGAAAGTCATCCAATGTCCATACCTTTCAGTTACAGTCACTTGACTGAGTACACTTCAAATATCCCACTGTAACTAAGCAAAATAACCACAGTAAAGTATTCCAACTTGCTTTACACATATACCTACTAGTCTTGCAAAGCCTGGAAAATGATTGTTTAACTTGATCATGACAGCTGGGTCAGTCATTGTCATCTACACAGATCCTCTGTATCCAACAGTTATTGTCCAGTTGTTGACTGTGCCTGATTGTGGTAAACAAACATGCATATATACATAAATAAATAAAGATGGACACAAAAATCTATTAAAAGTTTTTTTTTGTTTTTCACATGAACACACAGTTGCTAAAATGATATAATTTATTTCACACAAATTCACAAGAGTCCTGGAAAGTCAGACAGTTTAAACTGATCAAATGACAAGAGGGAAAGCAACTTATATCCACAGAGAGTTCCTTCTGCCTCTAAGCAGTTACAGCCATGTTGGTGTATACATCTCATCTGATTCTGATAATAAATAATGCTTCTTAGACTCTTACTTCCAAAAACTCAAGGTAGAGATCATAAGCCAAGCACATGTAAATACCTTGAAATCAGCAGATGCGGTTAAAACAGTTCAAACAGCAATGTTACAAGTAAATAGTATTCTTTACAGTGATAATAGTTAGTATGTTCACTATTTTTACATCAATGCTGTACCATGTTAAAGCATAGACAAATCAAGGATTTTATTTTCTCTAAAACTTTACAAGCAACTTTTTATATCTTGGAAGCCATATAACTTAAAATATTATGTCTTAGCACTTTAATTAAGCCAGAGTTGAGGTTTCACATGACAGCAAAATATTCCATTCTGTGTTTATTTACTAAGATATTTATGAAAATATGAACATGTATGCTTATTTGTATATTTAATAATGTATCACTGAATATCTCTCAGGATGTACAATTTGCAATGCAGATATCAAGGAGAGTTTTCATTGAAATCCTATAAGGTTTCACCTGATGTCATGCAAACATTGAGTAAGTTTCCCTGGAATTCAGAATGAATCTCATTACTTGTGAACATTGACTTCCACAATAGATAAATTTATGTGACCAGGAGAAAATGCAATTCAGAGACAGCTACAGCTGCAATGAAAAAGAGCCTATAGCACATCTCTAAATAACACATTTTTTAACAGTAATGTTGTCAGTCCAGAGACCATTGTAATCTTTACCTTAACAAAACATGGACTGCACTGCAATTACACACCCACAAATTCCCAGATATACTCTACATGTACGCATACAGATACACACGTGCATTCACTCACCATCAGACAGGCTCCTCCCACTAAAATTGGATATAGAAACACAATCATCTACTTACCCACAAGTATATTTTGATGTATACACACACACACACACACACACACACACACACACACACACACACACACACACACACACACACAAGTCTCCCCACCTAATCCCTTCCTAATGAAACTAACCAAGCAGACAGTCACTCTCACATAAAGACAAATGCCTTCATCCTTGCTCCTACAAACTTGCACACAAAGACTAATACATCATCTCCCACATATCTTTCCTGAGCTTATCTGTATCAAGACTCATTCCATTTGAGTGAATTGGTAAACCTGCATTTTTTTGACATTTTTAACATTTCCTCCACCCATGTAAATTTAAGAAGCAGTCAGTAGCATAAATTGAAAGCCAATGAAATGTATGAGGCAAGCAGGTGGCTAATTAGAATTAACTGCTCCTCCATATTGACTCATTATCATGTGGCTCTGCCTGGAGGACTACCATCCATGACAATGATCTCACTAATGGGAAGCCTCTGTGGTAAGGTTGTTTATGAATCAAAAAAGGTTACCAGAAGGGGGAAAACACTGATGTTATGGCTTTTCAAATGTGGTAGTCCGTTTGGAATCACAGCACTAGTTTTGCAAATATTAATGCACCTATGAAATATTGTATATTTCTTAATTACTAGCAAATAACTGAAAGTGCCTCTAATATAATGTGTTATAAATGGGAAGTAACAAAGTACTTTCTGTCTCCCATCACAGCATTGCACACAATGCCTCTCAATAACACACAGCTTTTTCAGTTAATTAACTATGGATATAAATATGGACATATAAATAATAAGAAATTTACAGTGATTATTATCTCCGGTACAGGGCATCCTATATTAAAAATATGAGCTTAATTTCATTACCTACATGTTGCTGTTTTTAAGCAGGCACTTATCAATGGTTACACTCTTAGTTAAGGAAGGCATCCTCAACAAATGTCAAAATACTATAAGGAACTATAGTTGTCAACTGGAAGTACACAGGAAAAGGTTCTACAGGCATGATTCAGTTAAAAATTACTGTAATTCACTGAAAAGTTAAAGGAAGAACAGGATTTGTTTCAACATGCATTTTCAAAGCAGTTAGAAGTATGAAACTCTATGCTTCCTTAATGTCTAGTCTAACTATGGCCTTTAGTGAATTACAAGTAAATTGAAACTTTTAGGATGGAAAGGAAAAATATGAGACAAACTCAGGATATTCTACAAAACAAGAAACAAAAGGCACTTTTGACGTCAGATCATAACATACCCAGATAGGAAAATAAGTCCAGTACAGGATATGCCAACACCATAGAGCTTCAAATAAAGAGGAAAAGAGCAATGCTGCAGTTAAATTCTATTTTAAGAAAAATGTTATTGATTTAACATATGTACAGTATATACAGCAAAACGAAGAAATTCAGTACCGCTGTTACACAATGCTAGAAATACATTGAATCATCAGAGTAATCTAATTTAAATAACAAGTTAAAATCTTGATATTTCAATAGCAACAATTCAAGGCTATCCCAACAATTAAAAGTCTTAGCATGATTTACAAATCTTATTCTAATCACTTCTTTTTCAGTTTTACATAGCATTGCTGTTAAATTTAAAAATTCTTTGAACATAAGAAATGAGCTTGATTTCCATTTTTTTTTGTAATTATTTTTTTCTAACCAGTAGATTCCAAAACATTTTTTCTTGTTTGGCTTTCACAGATGGAATAGAACATTCCTTAGTATTGCTGATCTAGTTAAAGAACAATTATCAGACCATAACACTTTAAAAAAATATTTATATCTTCCCAGTAAACATTTATTTTTTTCACAATCCATAAACATATGTGCCCAATCAGCTTTTACATCTTTACTGCATCTCCAGCAAACTTAGAAGTCATTTTGCTAAGCTTAGAAATTGTATAAGCGGTAACAAATATTGCTCAAATAAATTTCCACATAAAAAAAAACTTTCCAGTATAAACCTGAAGATGTTTGACTAACTGACTTAAGTAATATAGTCTTATTCTTATCAATTGAATCACACAATCCACTATTTAAAGGTCCCAGAATTCCACATATTTTTTTTTTTTTATAATTGACTTATTCCCAGAATTCTGCATCATTTTTTTTATAATTGACCTTCCTTTGTAGGTCAGTTTACCTTCAATGATAACACTCATATACTCATATAATTGATGGATAATATTAACGGATTAACAGATTCATCCAAATTATAAGCTTTCATTAAACATTCTGTGGTGACTTGGCTTTTCCTTTTTCAAAGCAGTTGTACCATAATAATAACCCACTCCATTTTAATAAATTCACTTTAACATTGTTCTGAATTATAAATCTATAGTTGTGTACAATGGGAAAGCACAAAAGTTTTCATTTTAAAATATATGGGTTTTAAAAAGCATATTACTTAACTAATTTTAGAACTGATTTCAAATATGCAGAGTCTAAAGACTGAAATGAATTTCATTCTAAGATCATTTGTATTAACAAGATGAAAGGATTGTTACATAATTCTAACATATCATGGTTAATAAATTCATAATAATTTAGTATAATCTGTTCCTGAATATTTTTCTGTTGACTTGTACAAGCTGAGTCTAACTAGAGTATAATAGAGTTAAAATTTGCACCAATGGAATAAAAATCTACATGTGGGAAGCTAATACCACCATATTACCATTGTCTAATATGCACTCTATAAGCAATTCTCAACTTTTCAGGGTACTAAAGAATGAGGTAAACATCTTTTCTTCATTTCCTTTAAAAGTTTTTGCCAGGTATTAATGCTAGTGAATGTATACATACATATATATATATATATATATATATATATATATATGAATCTATCTATATATATATATATATATATATATATATATATATATATAAATAAACATATATATGGATCTACGTTAGTAGATTAAATCAGCATATTGAAATGAAAATGAACAAGAGAACAAGATCGAAATAGCAAAATAGTGAAGATTTCCAATACCGAAACTCCAAACAACAAGAAAACAAATAATGCATTTAAACACTGAACTTCAAGACAAAAATATACCTTTTTTATTTTCTGCAAGGGGCAAGCCCCCATGCAACCCCCATGTGAGGGACTGCACCTCCCCACCCCCTGCAAATTAAATATACCAACTCCAAGATCACACTGTAGTGGGAAAAAGATAAATTTCCCAATCCTCACTCTACCGCAATCTCCATTCAGAATCTCCAAATGGTGTGCAACATTCGGAACTGGTTCTTTCCAAATGATGTATATATCCTTCTAAAATAAATATTTCCTTTCCTTTTTCATGTTTATAGATCATGTAAAAAGCACCGAGATTGCTGAGTACATCATATGTAATAGCTGGTATACTTTTTGCTGGTATGTAGTACAAACCTCAACACTAACAGTACTAATATATAGCAATGCTACAGTAAAGAAAGAATTGAACAGTGTTCAATCTTGCAATTGTCAATTTTTTCAATTTTCATTATTTTTAACTTGGATTGTCATCTCGTTTATTTTCATTTCTGTGTTTTTTTAATTCAGTCTACTAATATTGATTTGTGCACTTTTGCTTAACATTTAACTCTTATTAGCTAATCTGTGATGATTTTTTGGAGTCATTGCATAACTATACAATTTTAATTTTTCTAAAGCTATCTCTGCACATTAACATTTTATACTTAGTTGTTAATTTTATAATAACTTTAGTATTATCCAATTTCTTTGTTGTTCAAACCTTACTTTACATATGTCATCATGTATTTTGAATACCTCTTTATCCACCTCTTTCATTTTATTATTAGACCATCTTCTCATTTCATTTTAATATGCATTTTTAAGGAATCTCGTAATATAACATTAATAACCTGACCATCATCATTCAAAGGTAAAAAAAAATCTCAATTTGTTCCTTAAGGTAAATTGTAAATTCTTTTAATTTAATCATATATACTAGGATTCTATAATTAAACTAAATTCTCCTTATAACCATTGATATATCAATGCTTATTGCATCATGATCAGACAAAGGACAAGACATAGTTTTAAAATAATTAACTTTATTAAGTATATCTGTGAAAGCAAAAATTAATTCAGTTTGTGTCCCATGTGCATAAGAATAATGGGTGAAGAGCAATGACTTATTTACTGCTTTTACTGTTAAATCAACACGATTATTATTACTAATCCAGCTGTTTACTGATTTAGCTGATGCTAGAATTTTAACTTTCTTCTGTTCACTTGTACCTTCTGTACTAGATTTACAGTTAAAAATCCATCTAAAATTAAACTACTCTTCCAATGATTTTGTAATACGTTTAAGTGATCTTTAACCAATCTTGCACATATTCCAGGGATCCAATTAAAATAGCTAGTGCATAGAGTTTGCCATTATATTTAATTACTACAAATGTGTACATTTCCTTGGGATTATTAATAGATTACATGACCCTAGGCATTACAGTAGATTTTCTCCAAATTATAGCAGTTCATCTCTTTTTTTGATAAAAGGAGATAACATTTCACAACCTAAGTTATTTAGATATTGCATATCTTTATCTATTAGGGGAGTGTCTTGCAAGAATATAATGAACAATCTATTTAGTATTAAACATCTAATTAATGATTTCCTTTTTTGCCATTATTTAATCCATTTACATTATTAGATAATAGATTAAAACTATCCATACTTTGTATTTGAGAAGATTTTTTACCAAAAGATAATGTGATACATTTATAAACCACATTAATGTAGTTGTATATAAGATTCTAATGTATACCTCCAACACTTTCTTAAAAGGACAGTCCCAGAGATTTTTTCTGTTGATTCAGTCTTTGTTTACATTTCAGGTTTGCCTTAATGAGCATGCTCACCTTGGGGTGGGGGAAGAGTGCCTGAAGGAAGTTTCAAAGGTGTTAGCTAAATTCCGTCTCAAATTGTAGCTATACTGACAACAGCTTTCCCTGTGAGCCATTCTTTAGTTTAATCTGTTCATTTTGTCCAATGAGAAAAGTAGATTTTCGGGCATTTTATAACCTGACTGCCGCTGCTACTCTAGAAAGCACATCAGTAATGCAAGGCTTTTAAAACATTAGTAAACAGAGTTTTTTTTTTGTTTCTTTCATATTTTATTCTGTAGTGATTGTGAATCCTGGCCATCTACAACAATTTTATGACATGGATTCTACATATAGAAAGCATCTAAATTATCCAAACAGTAGTGGAAACAATATTTATCTTTCTTTCATGTTTTACTGTATTCTGATTTTTGAATACTAGCCTGATGTAGTGACTTTCTGACCTGTTAGTAATTCCACAGAAAGCAAGTGTGTGATAGAAGGTTGGAGCATTAGTAGACACATTCCTCTGTTCCTTTTTCAGCTTTTAGTTTGATATGTGCTGATTTCTGAAAACTACTAGAAAAATGCACTATTTTTAATGAGCGGGCTGCTTGTACAGCTGTAGAAACATGAGTGATGCAAAATTTAAAAATAGTATACACTGATGTCCCTTTTCCCTGGCACAGCTTTCTTTATTTTAAATATGAGCCAGGAGCCAGAGGCATAGTTCCCCAATCCAATGCAAGTTGAAGAGTAACACAAATCCAAAGATTAGTTTATCCTGGGAAATTAAACAAGACTGGAACTATGGATTTATAGGATATTTAAAAGTAGAATGACACTGTGGGTGGGAATGAAAGTGACCTGTCAAAGTGGGCATGGTTTCAGTCAGCTTTACTCATACCCTAATTTCAAACACTGGGATTGTTCCATTAACATTCTATATTTTCTATATCTTCCTTTCTACAAACTAAACTACTAAAAGTCGTAAATAAAAACAGAAACAAGTCTACAGCATTAGCTATATATATTGCTAATAAAACACAACCTACCATGGATACCAAAGTTCCTAAGTTGCCTGTCAAATAGACAGAGTACTATAGTATGTTTCTACCTACCAATATCTAAAATGTCATCAAGAACTAGTCATAAGCTACTATGATATATAAATACTTATATTTTTAACTTGTATATAATATCATACTAAGAGTCTACTAACTTAGCTGTGTATTTTGCATTTTGAAACTATTTCCCCATTACTACATAAATGTTTAATAGTCCACTTCAAATTAACCACAAATAATAAATAATCTTACGAGTAGTATAATACATATGCATTTATGCAACAGTAGTATATATATCTATTAAATATTCCTAAATTATTCACTCATTTAATATTATTATAACTAACTCACTAAATAAATAAGCAGAGCAGAGTGGGACAAGAAAAGATAAGGTTATTAGTAAATGTACAGATGATAGCCAGTCTTATCTTACTAAACTGTTATACAATAGGAAAATTAATGTAGTAATACATTTATCATGCTAAAGCTTTTTGATGTACCATCAAAATGTTGCAGCTGAAGTGTGCAACAACGGATATCTGAAAGTAAGTTTGCATAGGTATGTATGTGTGGAAAAAAAATGCCAAATACACAACAGTGAATGATATTGTGCATTCACTGTTGTGAATTCAGCATATTGAGTGGAGATCACACTATAGTGGCCATCAGGAAATGTACCCTTTCCCTCCCTGTAGTGCAGTCTCAGAGTTTCTATATATAAGTAGCGGGGGGTGTGGGGGGGTGCATGGGGCTTGCCCCCCTGCAAAATGTGTGTTGTATGACATTAGATGTGGTGGTATGTTCAAATAATGTTGACAATTTTATTTCAAATTGTTGACATTTTATTTTCATTAGTTCTTTTTCTCGGTCGCTATCATAAGTTTTGAGAATGTTTTTTTGAGTACGTGAGTACTCGCAACAAACATGTTCATAATTGTGACAGTAAACCAAGATTTTTTCATATTTTATAATTCTAACAAAAACTCTCAATTTTTCTGAGTACATGTGTATATATCTTAAATTTGCACAACATTCTAATGTGATAAATATCAAAATATCAACAAATCCTTTCACTCATTAAATTAATTCATAAAAAAAACGTATATGCCAAAGGTCAAAGGGACTATGTTGCTACTCAAGAGAGTCAAAAATACATTTCCAGGGTATATTCTGTCTAAAAGTTGCAAACTGCTCATTTCAAACCACATTGTCCCTTCCCAGGTTCAAACATCTTCAAAAATGTACTCTACTTTCTGTCAAAATTAATGAACTAAACTAAAGTTCATGTGACCGTATTTCAGATTTCAGCTTTCAAAATCTCTTTAAATATTTTTATGTCATTTTCTCTCTAAATTATATAGGATCTTATACATTCACATTTCTGCCATATGCAGGTATATGTCTTCCTTTTAAGCTGATCAAATATGTTTTTTCTGTCTTATTTGTTCAGATATTCCACCTTATTTTTATAGTTTGTGGTTCTAAAATCTCTCATTAAAGTGCTATTTAATCTTCAGCTTTCTATTAGCGATTACAACATGTGTATATATTTCTTACTCTTATTATTCTTTTATTGATACTACATAATAGATGCTTCATTCCTTGTACATTTGTATATTATTCATAAGGTGTTTACTGTTCTTATAAATTCTAATGTTATATGTAATCTTAACTATATATAAAAGATGTTACTGCTTCTCTACCCTGGGCCAGTAATCAAAGAACCTCAATCCTCACCACTTGACACCGGAGAGAGGTGGTCAGTTAGAACAGGAATGAATTTGCACAGTATTTTCAGATGCAGCTGTCTGCATCAAGCACATTTTCTCCCAAGAGCACACAGGGAACATGTTCCTGACCTGGGACTGTCTCTCTGTCTCTCCAGATCCCAAACAAGACTCACTTTGGAGCATTGTGTCTCAGTTCCAAGTAGATGACACACCCACACCTGCGTATTTGATTTTCACAAACACACACACACACACACACACGCGCGCGCGCGCGCGCGCACACACTCCTGTGAAAGGCGTTTACAGGGCTGTACCCCTTCTGCCCAAACTATAAGGTAGGACTCCAAAATACAAACTCAAACAAAACAGTAAAACTTCAAAAAACTCAAACACGTGAAAACAGTTCAGGTAAGTCTTCCAGCATGACACCAAGACCATGAACAAGTTGGATAAAACCAAATTGCATTTAATATACAATAGAGTAAGATTTAAGCACAAACAAAGCTTTTCGTTGAATTGAATAAAACAACTTGTCTTGGTGTCACGCTGGAAGACTTACCCGAACTGTTTTTTTCAAACTATAAGGTAACCATGCTGCCACCAGTTAACCACTATCAGGCTGTTACAAGGGTATCCAGTTATACTGTGTAAAATCAATACTAATATAAGTGGTAAAATGCAACTAAAGAAGCAAGGCTTTTCAGAGTGGCCACAGTGTCACTAAATTAAGCACAAGTGCTCTCAAGATGTTAAAAGTATAAAAATATTTAATAATAAATAATAAAATAGAAAACCTGAACATATTAAATATCTAAGTACAATAAACACCAGAGTTTCAATCACAGGAGTAATAAAAATAACTTAGTTGGTCAGATTCAGACAGATGCAGAAATACACTACTTAACTAATCTCACTGTATTCCCTGACTGTTTAAAGAATAACTGTTCCCTAGCTAACTTAATTAATACAGCAAGGCAAGATTAGATGCTGAGATGCTTACTTCCACAAGGCGAGGTGATGAACTTCAAGCTAAAACTGAACTAACTCAGTTAAATGAACAACTATGATAACTGTCATACATCTTTTATTTTAGGTTCCAAAGAAAACAAAACAAACTGCTGTGGGAGTTCCATCCTCTCAGTGCTGGTTATAGAATGACATGACATTTGATCACCTGACTGGTATAATACACACCTATAATCCTGCCAAGATCTGTTGCAGTATATGAAAATTATAGAGCAATTTCAAAAACTTCCACTATTCCTTTCCAGAATTCTTTATTTAAACATATACATTTAATTAGTTATAATAACACTGCTGATACATTTTTAACACAATCATCAGTACAAGTCAGTGTGATAATCAAATGACACAAAGTTATTTACAAAACTCCAACTAATTATGCTGGCATATATGACACATGCTCTGCCCTATTCTCCTTGGCACAGATTGCAGTACCTCACATCATCACCCCCCCCCCCTTTGAAGACTCAAGCTAGTTTTTCAAGTGACCCTGGAAACACATTGCTTGAGAGGAGTGGGCCTCTCTGGGAGCAAATTAACCTATACCATGTCTTGAGATTCCATGTACATTGGCATTGCTGACCCCACTACGGTGCTGTACTCTCATGCTATATGACTTCAACCTTAAGCTTCACATTAATAACTTGACATTTTTTTGGTTGACTCTGTGTAGACATGTTAAGGGATAGTGGCCTGTAATCACAGAGAATTTCCTTCCTTCAGATAAGGCTGAAGTTTCTGCAGTGCCCATACTATGGCTAGACATTCTTTTTCTACAGCTTTATAACACTCCTCCTTGGGTTGGAGTCTATGGCTGAGATATACAACTGGGTGCTCTTCTTCCTATGAGGAAACCTGGCAGAGTACAGCCCTCACCTTATGGTTTGAAGCATCCACCTGTGCAACAAATTCTTTGCTGTAATCTGGACTGGCTAACACAGGGGGTCCTCAAAAAGACACTCTAAGCTTTTGGAATGCCTGCTCACAGGCTGGGGTCCACACTACCTTTTCTGGTCTGTTATTCCTTGTCAGGTCTGTGAGGGGAACAGCTATTATACTATAATTTGGCACAATCGTTCTATAGTACCCCGCTGTTCCCAAAAATGCCTCACCTGCTTTTTGGTAACAGGGGCAGGCCACTCCTGAATAGTTTCCTCTTTGGCAAGTTCTAGCCTAATCTTACCACTCCTCACTCTATGTCCCAGGTAAGAGACTTCTGCCATACCCACCTGACACTTACTGGGCTTAATGTTCAACCCTGCCCTTTGCAGTCTGCCCAGGACTTCCCTGACATACTGAGGCTTCATCATGTTAACAGAGTACAATTTGTGCCCCTGCCTCCAGCCTAGCAGGTTTACCATGTAATTAACATTACTGACCTTTCTTACCACTTTGAAGGGTCCCTCCCAAGCTGCCTGCAACTTATTCTGTCTCACAGGAATGAGCACCATAGCCTGCTGCCCCGTGGCATACTCTCAGGCTAATGCATTCCTGTTATACCAGACCTTTTTCTGCTGTTGGGCTCCTGTCAGGTTCCCCTGAGATAACCCCATGAGCTCCCTAAGCTTTGCCTTGAGGATTAGGACATATGCCACACCAGACTCCTAACTCCTTGTGGGATTCACACTCACCCCCCCACTCATCACAATTCAAATCTAAAGGCCCCCTCATCCTATGCCTATGCAACAACTTCAAGGGTGAACAACCTGTGAAGTTCTGGCGTACCTTACTGTATGCAAACAGTAGATGAGGCAAATATTTGTCCTGCTCTTTCTTAAACTGATATGCAAATGCTCATAGCATGGTCTTTAGTGCAGAGTTTAACCTCTCCACAAGACTATTAATCTGGGGGTGGTGGTACGAGGTGACCTGTAGGTGCTTTACTTCACAAGGATTCCACAGACAAGCCAGCAGGTCTAACGTGAAACTGGCACCTCTGTCAGTTAGTATTTTTCTCAGGAAACCTACCCTGATGAAAATCTCTAACAAAGCATTTACCACCTCCTCTGCCTCAGTGGAGGACAGAGCCACCTCCTCAGGCTATCTAGTCACATAATCTACTACCACAAGGATATACTTCTTCCCTGTAGAACTTGGGGTATTCAGAGGCACCACAATATCCTTAGCTATCCTCTGAAATGGCTCTTCAGTCACAGGTAAAGGCATCAACAGAGCTTTGACCTTGTCCTCTGCCTTGCCTACCTTTTGGCACTGTGCACAGGTCCTGCAGTAACCCGTTACATCCCCTGCAATTCCAAGTCAATAGAAGTTCTGCATAATATGTCTCTTGGAATGCTTTATGCCCATATGACCTGGAAAAGGAATGTCATGGGCTACAGCTAGAAGTTCCAGATGGTAGGCTCTGCTGCATTACCTCACCCTCTAGGCCTCCCTCAGGGGTACAATGTCTATACAGTAACCATTTGTTCCAGCATGCAGACGACCCTTTTCCTTGAGCACCAAGTGTCTCCTTAGCTACCTCCCTCAAGCCTAGCAAATTAGGGTCTGAAAGTTTGCCTGTCTCAACTTTACCTTTGGGACTTCTCACAGCTCCCCTTCCACAGGAAGCTTAGTATCTTCTGACAGTGGTACCTCACTGTCAGCCTGGCTACTACCACTCACTTATGCCCTTGTAGTCACCCTGTCCATGGGAATATCAGTACCTACCAGCAGCTGTGGCTCACTTTCAGGCTCACTGCTACAAGGTAGCTCCTTCCCTGAAATAACCACATCACGAGCCCAGGTGTGGGGTCTGTCTGGGTCTCCCCCAGGCTACCATGCCTACATGCCCGACTGCATGTAACTGAATGCACACAAGGTACTGCATTATCAAAATCATTCCCTAGCAAGACATCGGCAGGAATATAATCAAACACAGCTGCCTTCCTGCTTCCTTTACCACCCTCCCAGTCAAGGTGAACCCTGGCCAAAGGTATTTGGAATGGGATCCCTCCTAAAGCTCTGAATGGGGTGGACTTAGATGTCTCTTCCAGTGTGTCAAAGACTTTAATTCCTTCAGAGAGACATATTTGATCTTTGCAGGAACCACCAAAGTAGTTTTAATATTCTTCTTTTTAAGTTATTTAATCAGTGGCAAGCAGGCTCTGCTTTTGCTTATTACTTTACTAGAATAGTCATTTTGAAATTTGATCACATGCTCACCTATTTTAATAGGTGGGCTGGATCATGCTGTTTTTAATATTTGAAGAATTTCTAGCTATAAATCTTTTCTCTTACTATTAGAGAATATAAATAGCTATTATCTTCAATTTCTAATTTTTTGATTAGATTTTTTGTTAGAGAAAAGTTTTTAGCGAGAGAGCTTTCACCAGTTTCTGCTGCGTTAGCCATCTTGGCCACACCCTTCTGCAATTAAATTATTTGGTAAGTGTGACTAAACCACACAATTCTACGCTGCCAAGGTATGACTAACTTTCAGAAAACATTTGTATGAATGTCAGGTCTACTATCTAAAGCTGTTGATTAATGTAACATCACTACAACCCTGAGTAGCTAGAAAAAATTGGTTTGGCCGCAGTCCTCTTTCAGCCTCTGTGCTTCGACTTGGTTAAGAAGCATAATTTAAAACTAATTATCTACCTTTGTTTTGCTGAGGTTTGCAGTACTCTGAGTTATAAAGTGCATAAGGCATTATTTTAATAAAAAGGTGCTTTAAAAAACAGATTTGAGGAGGTAAACTCATGAAGATGGAAGTGATGCGTTTACTGACTAAAGCAGTATGGTTGAAAGCTGAATGCTTGGCCATGGGCCCAACTGGAGCTATGAGCCATGGGTAGCCTCCCATGTCAGCCTTATTGTAGTCCACCATTGGTTATAACCAGTTGTAAAAACAAATAATCAACATTTTAGGAAAAACAAATAGTGAGCAGAGAAAAAGCAGACTCGGTACAAAGAGGAAACAGACGTTAAAATAGTTTTTCTTTCTTGTTTTTTTGCGCATTCTAGGAACAACATTAATGGGAAGGAGTACACTATGATGCTAAAAAACTTGACATTTGCATGCTGTTACCTTTTGAGTACGTTAGAAGAAGTCTGAATTCATATTGGTGTCATATTTAATGAAAAAGTAGGTATATGAATGAAGATGACACAGTTTGAGGCTACAAATGAATGACTCCAGGAAATATCAACAAGAGATAGTTCAAAGAAGTGATAGTTTATTAGGACAGCCTCCCTAAAAGTGTAATGGATTGAGAAGTGACTGAATTCCATTTTGCATAAAGTAGGCAAGAGGTCTTCTTTATGCAAAGTGGTTTAGCAGGGTAAGCTATGATATAACAAGGGCCTGCATGCTATCCAGTGAATATGGACAATCATTAAAATCTATGTTTCAGCAAGATAAGGCCATTACCTTTTGTTCAAGAGACGATTTACACAGCTCTATGTGAGTACACATATATTTATGTGAGACTTGTTTCACTGTCTCAGGAAGTAAAGTAAAACGTCTTGCTCTAGATGGTTTTACGTTTATACGTGGCGCTCAGCAGATATGCTTGTTAAGAAAAATCAAATTACATTTAGTAGTTGAAAGAACAAATGCTGAGAAAGAGGTTGTGCTTTAGGCTACCAACTAGCTATAATGTCTGTACTTGAACCATGATCATTTGCACTTTTGTATCATGGCCACAGTCTATAGACAGCTCTACTTGTTATTACAGCTGTAAAAGCAGAGTGGTTTTCAAACGAAGCCAGTTGCACACGTTGTTTCACTGTTGAGTGGTAACCATGTTTGCAAAAGGGACTGTAACTTACACATTTCATAAATTCAGCAAAAAGAAGACGGTATTTAGATGTTAAAATGTGCTTACATTCTCCGGGGAATTTAAACCAAGTAATTACACTTATAAAAAAATATATACATCATTTACTAAACCAGTGTGTGCCAGTAGTATCTCCTGGGAATGATCTGGCAAGCAGGTCATGTGCTTCAAAGCCATTTCAATGCTCTAGGCTCTTTTGTAGCAAGTTCATTTTTTTCTGCATGCTGTCTCTTTGTGGCCAGAGAACTGGGTTTGCTGAAGACCGAGGCATTGAATGTCAGCAAGTCTAAAAGGCTGCTGCCGAGTTTGTGTTTAGTCTCAGCACAGGGCGAAATGCCATCATTACCCAGCTGCCTGTCAAATAAATTGGCAATTACAGGCACGGCAGAGGTTTGGAATTCAGTAAATAGCATGTGGTTTCTCTAACTTGATGAGAGATGTAAAGAGAAAATTATGCTTTCTCTATTTGTTTCAGTAGCAGCTGACAAGGGCCAGGCTTCTGATGTTCTAATACAGAAATAAGGTGCAAAAAAGGTTGATAATTAACTTGTGTACAAGTGAATGTCTTAAAAACAGTAACTTGCAACTTTTATCTTTTGTGCTTTATTTCAGAGCTCTGCACAATCCAGCTTGGGAACAGGCTATTTTGTAAGTTCATGTCATGTTTATTAAATGTATATATATATATATATATATATATATATATATATATATATATATATATATATATATATATATATATATATGCATATATGTCTGAGACAAATCTCCAAAAAGTAAGTTTTGGGCTCTATGTAAATCATCTAAACAAAACATTATCATTTTTAACGTAATAATTACAGCATTTTATATATGGATAGATAGACAGATAGATAGATAGAGAGAGATAGATAGATACACCCACACAGACTGGCAGCCCTGAACAAATCACAAATATCTGTACAGGGCAGCCAGAAAAAAAAATGTTGTTTAGTGTAAGATAGTTTCAGTGTGTTGAAACATTTAGGTTGTACTAAATGTAAATGTCTGGTATAAAGTGTGGAAAGTTGTAAGCTATTTATATATTTATCTTTGCTGTTTGAAATTTGTAAGAAGAAAAGCAAGATTTTCCCCTTTTTTCCACCGAAAATACTTTGGACTTTTATCTGTTTAAGAAACTGAGGTTGCACTTGTAGTTTACTACTGAAATAAACATCTTACTTGAATTATGTTACTAGACATATTTAGAGAGATTCGGAAGTTATTAAACTGCTTGACATTAGCCAATGCTAACTTATTGTCTCTCTGCTTAACATTAAGTTTGATTTAAACAGAGGCAGCCCTTGTGAATAAATAATTAGAGGGCTCAGCATGCCTCAAGGTACCTCACAACATCTCTCTCATTATGCGAGCCATTGCCTCCAGAAACCTATCATAATTGTGACATTAGCATTGGGGGTGTTATCCAGTCCAGGAGATCAGCATAAGGTCTGGGTAACTTATTTTGTGATGTACTGATAAGCAAAACAGTAATTCTACATACACAAACCTGCTGTAGTTGAACAGATCAGCTGCAACTCCTGAATAATGCTGTTCCCCATGCACTAATTGTGCAGAAATTCACTACAGTGCCACAAGTGTCTCTGTGCAATGCTAATATGTGTACATAGTGAGTGCAAAAACAGTCAGAAAAAACAACACCACTGTGATAAAGTGAAGCTTGTAAACCAACAAATATCCAAAAGAGAAGAAAACAGCTTCATAGCACCAAGTTATAAAAAGTTTAATACCTATCATATACCAAGACAAAGCTTTCGGCAAGGTCCTTCATCAGTGTTGCAATATTGTTTTCACATGTATACAATTTATATCATCCAAGAGTTATCACATGACACAACCAACCTATCAAAAAATAAATAATCAATAGTCATTAAAATTTAAAATCACATACATATATATTCATTCTCATAAAGAAAACCAAAATTAAAAAATAAATAAAAAATATTTATATTTCTATCAAGATTTGATGCATTGCTGTCTATGCTTTAAAATTGGGTTAAGGGAAACGTATTTATTAATTCCTGGTGGAGAATCTGCATGAAGTTGAATAATCCAGTCATATCCCTTTGTTTCCAACTTAGTATTAATATCACCCCTTCTCAGACTGGTTTCCATAACATCTACAGCCCTAAACAAAAAGCTATATGTAGATCCATTGTCATTTATATGCTTAGCCACTGCATTTGTCAATATACCTCTCCTGATGTCTGATTTATGCTCAATAATTCCGTTCTTAAGTTTTTGGGTAGATATTCCTACATAAAATGATGTACACAATTTACATGTGGGTAAATAAACTACTAATGCTGTATTGCATGTTGCCAAACATTTAAAATATAACTTTTTCTTAGTTACAGGATGGCTAAAGATGTTAGAAGAGCATATATCAGAACAAAAGGAACAGTTAAAGTATGAAAATGTTCCTTTCGTATTAGAGGTAGATGTTTTCTTATTTAAGGAAAAATCCTTGTAGTATAAACGCTGTTTAAGATTGCTACAATTCTTATATGTGAAAAGGGGTTTCTCCAGTACAATATGATTCAAACCAGGTAAAGCTCTTAGTATACCCCAATTCCTTCTTATAGTGTCCTCAATTGGCTTACTGCTCCTACTGTATGTCATAGTGTATCTTAAACACCCAGATGCATCACTATTTCGTTCCCTATTAAATCTATAAGCATCATTTGAAAAATATGGTTGAACTTCATTCCCTCTTTTTCCCATTACATCCTCTTTAAGACTAGTTAGTTCAGTTACATCATACCCCCTCTCATTAAATTCATGAGTCATATCCATCATCTGCTTAGTACATATACTATCATCAGTATTAAGCTTATTAGTTCTCATATATTGGCTCTTTACAACCCATTTAAAAACATGCCCAGCATGCATACTCTTCCTATGCAAGTATTTATTAACATGTACATCTTTTTTATATATACTGGTAGTTATATGTTGTTCTTCCAGCTGAATTCTAACATCCAAGTAGTTTATATCCATCCTGGAGGATCTCATTTCAAAACTCAAGAAGGTAGTTCTTTGATTCAAAAAGCTTACAAAGTTTTTGAGTGTGTCTTTATTACCATGCCACACAATGAAGACATCATCTACAAAATGTTTGTAGAAAAGAATATTAGATTTATACATATTCTTGTTTCCATCAAAAACAAAAACATCCTCCCAGTGACCAAGGGTAAGGTTACTGTATGTATTTGCTACTGGACTACCCATAGCTACACCCAATTGTTGATGATAGATTTGTTTATTAAAAAGAAACACATTATTCAGTTATTTCCAATAGTTCACAAAAAGTTTCAACCTGTCTGGCTGTAAAGTTGCCATATTGACATAAGATCGGTCTTAAACTATTTACCCCATACTCAATAAGAATACAGGTAAATAAAGACTTGCTATCCAAGGTAACAAAAAGAATATCCGTCTCAGTATTCCCCTCATACCATTGATACAATAAGTTAAGAAAATGACCAGTGTCCTTAATAAAACTCTGTACAAAACAAAGGAAATCTTTCAAAGTATCCATCAAATAAACTGAAATTGGTTC
This sequence comes from Protopterus annectens, assembly GCF_019279795.1. Taxonomy (NCBI): domain Eukaryota; kingdom Metazoa; phylum Chordata; order Ceratodontiformes; family Protopteridae; genus Protopterus; species Protopterus annectens. The sequence continues at coordinate 554,955,268 of NC_056747.1, forward strand.
TGTGATCCATCCCCTGCCTGAAACAATTGGCTTCATAGGAGGTTTCAACAAAGATTTATGAATTTTGGGCAATCCATATAGGACTGGGATGGTAGGACTAGGTACTGTTAAGAAGTTAACCAAATATCTATTGTTCTGTCATTATTGATTTGTAACTCATAAATATTAATATTAACTTTACTAATAATCTTATTAACATCAGCATCCTGTATGGGTTTAAATGTCTGTGCATCTGTTAGCTACTCATCCATGGCACTGATGTAATCATTAGAATTCATAATCACTATACAGCCACCTTAGTCCATTTCCTTAATTATAATATTTTTGTTTAACTGTAATTCATGCAATGCTTGAATTTCATGTACAGATAAATTATACATTTTTAAAAATACATTGTCACTATATAACTCACGTATCTGTTTATCACATATATCATGGAAAGATGTAAGGATGGGATCATTAATAGGTATAAAGGTACTTGGTCTTTTAAGACCTACTGGAACATCACCTAAATTTCCTTTAAAAAACAATTTCAGACTCAAATTACGAACATTTTCAATTCAGTTAAAGCATCCGTAATACTACTAACGTTTGAAGGGATAAATTTTATACCATGCTCAAGCAATGAGATGGCTGCTGGCACAAGCTCCATATCAGATAAATTCACTATAGAACCATTTCCTAAGCGTACTGTTTTATCAGCAACTAGCATATCATTCATAATCATAGTTTCATCAGGGCATACTTCTAGATTATTAGAAAGATTATCATTTTCATCTACATGAAGGGCTAACATTTCAGGAAATGCATCATTATCTAAAGCCAAACCTTTATTCACAATCCCTTCATTAGTATGAGCAACATCATCATGTAAACATGTTGAAACTAAAGTAACATCAGTACTTAGGATGTTATTCATAGTTATAGTTTCATCAAAACATAGTTCTAAGTTATTAAAGGAACCATTAGTCTCATCCAAATGGAAAGCTGACATTTTGGTAATTGCACCTTTATCAGAATTCATACTATCGTTCATAATGAATTCACTATTGGTATCAATAACTTCATATGAGCATATTGAAGTTAACACAACTGGCTCACAAATAGCAGAAGATTGCACCATCCTACTCATTATACCACAGTTAGAGTCAAAGTCATTGTCTAAAGAAATCTTCGAAGAGGAAGCAGAACTATTGAAAGACTTACTGTTGCTTGAACGACTTGCTGCAAGTGACCAGACCTTTGTGCTGTCTTCCCCTTGAATGCAAGTGTCCTCTGGCATCCCCTTGCTGCCATTGAGTCACTTTCTCCGGTAGCTTTAATACAAAGAGTTGGTGGCTTAAAAAAAGCTTGTTAATATTTAAGCCATTTGTAAAATCATTATTAATAATTTCCTGTTCGAGAACACCACTATTAGAGTTGTTAGCATTCACCTTTTCCACCCATGCTGTAGAGTCAGATGCCGAGGCCTCAGGGGAGGGTCTTAAATCATTTCCTCTCCTTTCCGATTGGTTACTCATAGACTGTTCAGGCCTTTCTGCTGAAAACGGCAGTACCTCATTGGTAGATGGTTCAAAAGCGTCCAAGTAATTTATAGAAGATTGTTTAACATTAGATTTAATTCCTTTTATTATATTCAGGTCATCTTTGTGTTGCTTGGGCCAAGAGAAAATATTACCACACATAAAATCATTGATATTCCATTGTATTTTATGTGTTTTGTAGCTTTTAGCTGTTCATCATAGTCACATAAATGGCTCAGCATAGTACTATAGATAGTTGTATAATCACAAAACATAGTGGAAGACCTGCTTTTCCAATTAATTGATTTCATTAAGCAGGTCATTCTCTGTTTGCACAAAGAATTCATTCATTAGTATCATATAGTCTATGCCTAATTTAATATTCATCTCTTGCCACCTCTTCAAAAGTTCTTGATAGGTGTTCTTGTAGGATGGCATGTTCAGAACCTGAAGTCCTCGCAGAACAATGCCCAAATTAATGTATGCAGCAAAACTATATCTTTGCCATTGGAATCTTTTAAACATTTTGACTTTCCATTCCAAATTCAAAATGCTAGATGCATACCTGTTCCGCTCTTCTTTCTGAGTTGAAGAAGTATTTATAGAGGGTATTCTCTCTCAGTAATAAATTCTGTAAAGTACAAGTAGTACCAAAAGTACCTGTAGCTCCTTGAGGAGAATGTTGAGGTTGAGATTGAGACTGTAATTGTGGTTGTGTCATAGCGAGCTCCAATAAATAGAACCTGGTGCTCACAGTGAGTTTATACAGCAAAAACAGTCAGAAAAACAACACCACTGTGATAAAGTGAAGCTTGTAAACCAACAAATATCCAAAAGAGAAGAAAACAGCTTCACAGCACCAAGTTGTAAAAAGTTTAATACCTATCATATACCAAGACAAAGCTTTCAGACAAGGTCCTTCATCAGTGTTACAATATTGTTTTCACATGTGTAGAATTTATATCATCCAAGAGTTATCACACAACCAACCTGTCAAAAAATATATAATCAATAGTCATTAAAATTTAAAATCACATACATATATATTCATTCTCATAAAGAAAAAACAAAATAAAAAATAAATAAAAAAAATATATATATATTTCTATCAAGATTTGATACATTGCTGTCTATGCTTTAAAATTGGTTTAAGGGAACCTTGTTCATTAATTCCTGGTGGAGAATCTGCATGAAGGTGAATAATCCAGTCATATTCTTTTGTTTCCAACTTAGTGTTAATATCACCCCTTCTCAGTCAGGGTTCCATAACATCTATAGCCCTAAACAGAAAGCTATATGTAGATCCATTGTCATTTATATGCTTAGCCACTGCATTTGTCAATATACCTCTCCTGATGTCCGATGTATGCTCAGATATTCTGTTCTTAAGTTTTTGGGTAGATTTTCCTACATAGCACTAATTACTAATAGTTTGTAAAGAGTTATAAGCTGTTATTTCTTAGCCACAGTGGTTTTTAAATATTTGCTAGGTGTATTACACTGTTTTAGCTTAACACTTCCCTTCTTGATAAGCACAACTGATTATGATCATAAATGGTATAACAGTTTTGTAGCAGTTTAATTTCAACATGGAGGTGCTTCCAGATGTAATGATTGTCAGATTACTGTGCTAATGACATACACACTTTGCGAATATGTCTGCAAAGAGGTAGTAGATAATTGCTTTATATACTTTGCTAGATGGCATATAAATGCAACTGAATAAAAAGACAACATAACATTGGCTCTGGATTTCATGAGCCCTTAACCGAACCAAAATTCTCATACTGGACATCAACAAAAAATTGTTGATGAGCAAGTTTTTCAAAATGTGTGGGTATTGATACCACTGCAGGATGGGAACAGTGCATTCTTACCTTTGCTGTACAGGATTATGTGAAATGGTACTAAAACATGCATTTTTGGGATCCCCTTCAATGCAGAAGTTAGCATGAGATGTAATAAACAACTGAGATTCATGAGTTACCTTTGGATTGTCCTGTTGCATTTCTCTGCAGTTCAAAGCCTGTATAGAGATGAAAAATAATAGCTTTTATGATGGAATCTGTTCATGAAATGGTTGTTTGGACAGTACTAAAGAACTTTTAAGGAGAACAGTGATTTTCATCATTCGCTCTTCTGTGTTTTCAGTCTTTTTTTTCCAGCTTTGAAACACTCTTATTTTGAATGCTAACATTCAAATAGGGAGCCTATCAATTCTTTATTATCTAGGTGATGCTCTTGATTTTTCTCATTCAACGGGACAAATCATCCAAGTTGCTGTCTTTTTTTCCCACTTCTAAAACAGTTTGGAAGAATCCTTACAGGATCGGTTGCATCTCATTAAGTTATTTATGAATTGTTAGTAGTTTTCCCATTATTTTAGAAAAATGTTTTGGTGCAAACCTAGTAACGTTCCACTCTGCAGTTTCTGTAATTTGTTCACTCTGCATGTTTTGAATGTTGCAGAAATCTTTTTGAGTAAAACCTCTGAGGTACAACTCGGCTATCGCTTAAGCTGCTGTCTGTTGCAATTTGTACCATGCTGACAGTCTGACCTTTCAAACATTGCTTAATCTGTTTTTTTTTTTTTTTTACATCAAAAAATGCACAAATACACTTGTTTTATTAACTTGTTTTTGTTATATGCATGTGTACATCACATGTGGCATTTTAAATACTATGTTACAGCTGATGGGATGTTACTTCTCCAAGTATTACCATTCTGACATAATAGCCAGACACTGGCTATAATAACAATTTCATATACCATCAGGTTTAGATTTCCAGCTCCTTCTCTTTCCGTTCTATTGAGCCTTCTTGTCTCCATCCTCCCATGTTGAATTTCCAATTGTTTTCTCCAATTTCTTTCTGTAAAATTGCTACCACACTTCTAGAACTTTCTTCGACTTTCTGCACAAATTCCCAAATTATATGTAACATTCTAGCCTGCCTCTGTCCACATCTCCAACATTCATAAGTTTTCTTTCTTTTTCCAAAAAGTGGCTGTTAGATGTCATGTATATGCCCCTATACCATGTGTCTTTAGTTTTTCCCAACGTTAATGTAACTTCATCCTCCTTACTCTGTTCTTTGTCTTAGACAAGCTCATGTTTTCCTAGTCTTCCTCTTTATTGTCTTTTCCCTTTTCTGCCATGGAGCTTCACATATCTTTTTATTTCCTCTCCTCTCCTAGTCAGTCATTTTTAATGCTTCTCTTTCTACCGGTTTGTCTTTTAGCACCATGTAGCTCCATCTGTCCTCTCTCTGTAATCCACACCGATTCCCCATTTGCTCAAGATTCTTAAATATTCTGTCACTCCTGTCCTTGTTAAAGCATGCTGCTCATTTGTGTAAGGACATAGTTCATCCAAATAGTTTCATTTTTCCTCCATAAGGCACTCACTAAACCCTTCTACCAGTAGCCCACTGCTAGGATTTCTTTCCCATTACATGTTCCCTATCCTGACGATGTTCTTTTTCTCCCAAAAGTACTCACAGCTTTCTCTTGGTTTTGTCTTCTCTTTTTTTCCACTTAAACATCCTCATCCTTTATCCATATGTGGGCACCAATGGCATTCAGTGCCATCCTGTCCTTTTGGGTGGCATGGTATTGCCTTTTGTCATCATTCTTCCTTTGTTCTTTCTTATCCATTCTTCTAATCTTGTATGTATTTGTTCAAGTTCTTTCCTGCATGAATGTCTTGCTAGGGTCCATAGGACATGGATGGTTTAGTACCAGATTCATCCTAATTATGATGGTATTTATTGAGCTGATCATTGTGTATACACCCTTCCTGCCGTACTCCAATATGTTCTTAACTTTTTCTTCAACCTACCTCTATTTTATCTTACCCCACCCAAACATGCATTCTCTATACATGTCCCTATTTTGTTTCCCTGATTTCCCTTATGTCTCCCCCAATCCCTTTACCCATCTAAAGCATCACTATCCTTTTCCTGTTGTATTCTTATTCTGATCTGTCCCCAAATCCTTAAATTATGGGTAATATTTTTTGCAGGACTGTATTTGTTCGCATTGTTACCAGGATGCAGCCAGCTACACATAAGAGCAATTTTGATTTTATAATTTTCTCTCTCATACCTTCAATCCGCTCTAAAGTTTCTTTTACCTCTTTTGCCATCTCCTGGTTTACTAGTATGCAGTGTTTGATTGAGAAAGGCCAGCCAAGAGTGTGTATTCCCCCCAATTTTGAGGTACTCATTGACCTTGCTTCCACCTCTCATCCCTTGTATATTGTTCTTATTTGGAGAATATAGCTTTCCCTATGACTTTTGCCTCCTGTATTTCCTGCAGACAAACCCAGTGCACAGTATCAAATACCCTTTGAAGATCAAATAAGGTTACCACCTTTCCCAACACCCCTCTTTAACCCACCTTATATAAATTTGGTTAGCTTCTACAAATTGTCTCCTGGTTTGCTTCCCTTTATGATACTGTTCTGTTCTTTTTGAAGTTCTTCATCTAATCTCTCTTACAGTACTTTTTACCATGATCTTGTTATCTACATTCAGTAGGATGACTGTGCAGTAATTATTTGGATATAACCCAGCTCCCCTTTTTTGATGAGTCACTAATGTGCTCCTTATTCATAGGTTCATAGGTAGATACTAGACTATCGGCCCTAGGGCCTATACAAGCCTAGTCATAACAATTCCCTGGCTATTTCTTCCCACACTATTTACTTCCCTGGACCCCTGTCTAGCAGGGCGACTGACGTGATCCCCGGGGTGAATTTCCTTTCCCCCATCCAATCATCAATGTTCCTTTTGAAGAGGGCCAAAGAGGTGCTCTGCTCGACATGTATGGGCAGTCTATTCCAGAGCCTATCCCTCCAGCATGTTTTGTTTATTGTGATGACAAGATTTAGATCCCTGGAGCGTGTAGCTCTGAGGGATTGGGATTTCTTTAAGTGTAGCATGTCCAACAGTTCTGGGTTTGACATGGCCTTATATGTTAAGCAGAGAGCACCTCTGAGTAGACAATATGTGACAGAGTATAGCTGGAGTTTTTTAAGTCAGCCAGCATAGGGCATCTGCTTTAGGCATGTGATTCTTTTAGTGAGTTATTTCTGCAGCCTTTCCAGTTGTTGCGGATGTCTTGAGAGGTACATACCAAATGGGGCATTGTATTCTATAATGGGTCTAATGAGGGATGAGTACAGTGGGAAAGTGACCTCCTTTTTTCTGGATGAAAAGTCCTTAGTGATGAGGTGTGCAACATAGAAGGATTTCCTGACTGTTGTGGCGATGTAGTTATCGAAGGTGAGACCACTGTCCACCTGTGTCCCTAAGTCTCTCATCACACTTTCAGTGTTTAGTGTTCTGCCGCCTATGTGGTACTTCATGGATACATGTTTTTTCCCAAAGGGGATAACTATACATTTCTTGGCATTGAGCTTGAGCCCATGGCTCTGGCACCAAGCATCTGTTTCTGTAAGGCCCTTTTGCAGAGTAACCACATCATTTGGGGATTCAGTAATGACTCCTAGTTTGCAGTCATCTGCGAACTTTTGTTAGCCAGAGTCCCTTGGTGTTGGCCTGTACTTCAGAGAAGTAGATGCCACACAAGAGCGGTTCCAGGACTGAACCCTGAGGTACTCCACTTGTCACTTGTCTGGAGCTGGATTTAGAGTTGGTTACTTTTACAGTATGGGTTCTGTCAGTAAGCCAGTTGGCAACCCATCGAGTGATGTAAGGATTAATACCCAGCTTAGTAAGTCTATCTATGATTCCAGAGTGGGAGATGGTGTCAAAGGCCTTGGCGAGGTCCAGATAGGCTATGTGGACCGCCTTACCCTCGTCCACGGCTCTGGCGACTGATTTGAAGAAGTCAGACAGGTTCAGGAGACAAGATCAGCCCTTCACGAACTCAAACTGGGTGGGGTCCAGTGTTTGAAGGTTGCCAATGTCTTTGTTTATAAGTTCCATGATAATACTTTCCATGGCCTTGCAGATCAGGCTCTTCAGACTGATGGGGTGGTAGTTCCCAAGATCCAAGGTGGATCCCCCTTGTGGAGTGGGGTAACTGTAGCTGTGCGCCACTCGGTGGGCACAAAGCCTGAGGTGAGGCTATGATTAAAAATGACACTTAGGTGAGGTGTCAATTCATTTTGTAGTTCATATAATACACAACATGGGATGTCGTCTGGTCCCATGGATGCTGTAGTCTTAGCTTTGGAGAGTGCGTTTTTACCTGTGTGGCCATTATTACCAGAATTTGGCAATCTTCCGGTATTGAGATGGGATGTTTAGGGGTGAAAGCGGGGTAAAGTTGGCACTGAATTGATCTGCCATGATATTGGCGAAATCCTTGGGATCAGTATATTTAATGCCATTCTGTTGTAGCTCAGAGCAGATCTGAGCATTGCCATTTAGATTTTTGACATGGTTATAGAATGCCTTGTGGTTGTCTTTGGAATCTTTGGCAATTTTATTTTTATAACTAGCTTTGGAGGATTTTATGAGGGATCTCAGCTTCTTACTGAGGCTGGTAAGGGAGTTTTTTGCATCCAGGAATGTTCCTCTTTTTTTCTGCAACAGTTTCTTCCTTTTGTTGTAAAGTTTGTTTATGGCAGGGGGCCACCAGATTGGCTTCCTTTCTTTGGAGAAGAGCATCTTGGTTTTATTTGGGATGGCACGATTCATGCATGAGTGGATGTGCTCATACAGTGCCTTAGTGTAGGAGTCAGCAGTCAAACTTTCAGTTCCAGTCTGCATGGGTGTCATGAAGTTTGTCACTTCTGACTTGAGTAGCATGAAGTTGGCTTTGTAGAAGTTTTTTATGGAGGTTTCCTTACTGGGGGGTGGGGGTAGGATGTGGATGTAAAGGGTGATTAACTTATGGTCAGATCTGACCAATGAGGGGGTGGCCATAGGTGTGGAGCACCGATTGCCCGTGGTGGTAATGACCAGGTCTAGGATGTTAGAGCCTTTGGTGAGACTATCGATTAGTTGATCCAGGGCATTGGAATTTATGAATTCCAAGAACTGTTGGGCAAAGGTGTTGGTACACGAGTAGTTTTCCCAGTTAATGGCAGGGTAGTTGAAATCACCCAGTATTAGGGTGTCTGGTTGTATCTTAATATTTTCCAGTATGTTTAGAAAGGTGTAATGAGAATCTTGGGGCATGGTGGGGGATCTGTAGCAAGCTACAATTTGGATTGCAGTCTTACCTAGTGTTAGTTGCACCTGGAGAATTTCAGATGCATTGTATTGGGCAACTAGCCTGGTAGTGTGAATATCCTTGGTGAATATGGACACTCCTCCACCTTTAGTGTTTCGGTCCTGGTTTTGGTAGTAAGAGTTGTGTGTGTGTGTGTGTGTGTGTGTGTGTGTGTGTGTGTGTGTGTGTGTGTGTGTGTTGGAAGGATAAGGGAGCGGGCTATCATACCCGCACATAACCTAAAATAATTACTGTGAAATTGTTGGATCAGAGGGAACCACTGGACTCCAGAGAGGCATTTCATTTCTTGTGCCTTATGAGAAGCACTAGACACCAGGAAGAAGTTATCAGGATATGACTAGTGAAACTTTAATGTTTGTTATTGAACAACTGCAATTTTCTGTCCTTTTATGAGCACAGTAAAAGGAAACGTGGGCTATTCAGAAAACTCAGGAATAGGTGTGGGGACTATCTCGTGTGTGTATGTGTATCTCTGAATATAAATAGTTTGTGATGGAGAGTGAATGGGGGTATTCCCTGCTTTCAAGATATGACCGCCAACACTTTTAATTATCACAGGAAGTACAGATGTGCACTTTGTGGTAGTTAATGCAATTCAGACACATGCATATTAGTCCATAAGGTAGGTCTTCATTGCAGCTAATGTGTCTCCAAATAACAGTTTGCCATATTGTGAAGGCAGGGCATTTTTAGTGCAAGATGCTGGGGATCTTAATGAATATTAGAACTATTTTTAAAAATATTCAGAAGGGACATCAGGAATAAGAAAATCTAAAAAGAAATGCCCGCAGGACTTTCTGCCTTCAGAAACCTGAAAACCTGGCCATACAAAATGCTCTGCCATTGACTATAAAGTAATCCAAAAAATATGCAGCCCCAGGATAAACTCTTCATTTTTTATTATGTTTAGAATTGTTTTCCAAACATCATTATCACTTAATACAGAGGTATGCCTCACATGACTAGAGAAGGGTTTCCTTTTTATTTCCTGCTCAGTATTGTGTCTGTTATGCTAGGGAATATGAAGAAAATGTTGAATACTTCAGTACTAGAGTAAAATAATCTATCATACTCAAAATAAAAGTAGAATGATGTGTCATTTTAACCTGATTTATCTGATGTATTAAAATGTTGTTTGTTGTTCTTTCGGCTTTTCCCAGTTAGGGGTCGCCACAGTGGAACTCCGGTCCGCTAATGATTGGCAGTAGATTTTTTACGGTGCCGTGGTGCCAGCCCGACGCCCAACCTTCAATGAAGGCACGCCCATTCATGCATGTCTTTTGAACACCACTCGACCGCAAGGAGGACATGCAGACTCCACACAGAAGGCGCTTCAGCTTAGAATCGAACGAGAGAACCTCTTGCTGTGAGGCGACAACGCTACCGCTGCAACACCGTGGCTTATCTGATGTATTAAAATGTAATTTTGAAAATTAACTTGTGGATCATTTGGAATGTAAGTGAAGATATTATGATATAAAACCATTCAGTTTTTGATCATGTGAGATATCAAATGTCAGGCCCACACCAGAATCTTCAGCAGAGCTTGTGCAAGGAGAACTTGTGAATGTTTTCTTTCCTTTTACTCCTCTTTTTCTTACTAATATATTATCGATATATTGCAGCAATAAAAACACAAGCTACAGCTCTTCCCTGCTTAAAGATACCTTTAAAACAAACTCAAATACATGTATTCAACTCTGGTAAAAATTATTTTAAGGTTGGGGAATGGATAACTTTTTTACTGTCCTTTACACAAAACGTCAGGACAAAATTTAGAAACCACAAAATTACCATTAGGAAACAAGTTATTTTGAATTGAAGTTTCTTCAGAAGGCAAAAGTCTTTTTTCTGAGTGTATAGGGGTGAACTATTTCCACATAGGATTCAGCAATAATTAAATGAAGGAATAGCTTGAATTAAATGTACAAAAGTTATTTATCACTGTTAGAGTTTGCTAGAGGACCAGACCTCGTAACTTAAAATAATAAAACATTCTGGAGAACAGAAGTGCTGCCTGCAGCCTGCAACTGCACACAGCTCTGGGCCTTATCCTAAAAGAATTGATGTCAGTGTAAGCGATTTATCTCCCATATAAGCCTGCTTTAGAGCTAGGCCTTACACTGCAATGTCACACCAGTAGCAGGTCTTTTGGAATTCGGCTGTATGAGTCAAAACTTCCTTTCTCTTAATACACTCTGATGTTGAAACTGGAATGTCACACCTCTACCATCCTGCATAGATTCTTATATTCATGAACAACTTCTGAAATTCTGAATTAAAAAGCATAAGCTAAACAAATGCAAATGTCTTGTGAAGTTTGAAGCCTATTAAAAATGTGCAAACAGCAATTTGCTCAGCGGCAGTCCTCTTTGCAGTTATAATAGTCAATCCATTCATACTTTTTTCCATCATTTCTGTAATATAATGCAAAAAATCCAAAATTATACTTTTCTTTAAATTTTTAGAGATGAGTTTTAATGTGTTGGAATCTGCACATCCTAAGCATATCATGTCAACAGCATATCTGTTCAGGCCGACATGAGCTTTCAGATAGTAGAAAGAAATTCCTTCCTCAGTACTTGTTTGTGAGGAGTTTACAAAAATATGAAAAAATATACCTATTTGCATAATTAATAATATAAATAGCATTATTATCTCTCAAGCTGTACAATATAGAGTGCAAGTATTGGTGACCGTTTTCTGCAGCATCATCTTATGCTTCAGCTGTTATGTGTACATACATATATATGGAAGTATTGCATATCTTTGTAATTACTTGCAAACAATAAAGAATATCTTTAATACAGTACACATTATACATGGATAGTATAAAAACTACCTTCTTAATTCTAGCTCCTGCCCATGCCAGGATCCTCCCTAACCCTCCCTGTTTACTCAAAATTGTTCAGTGTACTACTTAATCGCCTCATATAACACTCTCTACCCCAAATCTTTAAACCTTCTTCTCCCTTTACTCTCTGTAAATAGCAACACTACACATATTTCACTATCAGTCTAGATCTGTTTTCTGCCTCACAACAAGAGGTTCTCTGGTTCGATCCTCGGCTGGGGTGTCTTCTGTGCTGAGTCTGCATGTCCTCCCTGTGGTTGCATGGGTTTCCTCCAGGTGCCAAGGTTTCCTCCCACATCCCACAGACATGCTGTAGGTGGATTGGACACTCTAAACTGGCCCTAGGAGTGAGTGCGTGCGTGTGTGTGCCTTCTGTGGAAGGTTGGGCGCTGGGCTGGCAACTCGACACTGTAAAACTCCACTGCCAATCATGAGCAGACAGGTGATCCACTGTGGCGACCCCTAACTGGGAAAAAGCCGAAAGAAGAAGAAGTCTACATCTGTTTTCTGTAATAAAATGATGTACTAACATGAACATAAGCCTGATTTTTTTTTATTTTCACTTTCTTTTTTCTCTGTGTCTAAACTCTCCTACAGTGTCCACTCTCAGCATTTTTTGTTTGTATATATTTTTCATTACAACTTCTGTTACTGTAAATATACACTGCAATATAACTATGAAAGTTTTCCTGCTTTATGACTGTATGATATATCTATGTAATGTTCTTGTTTTTTTTTTTAATTCATACATTTCAATGTCTTGTAATTTTTTTGTTGCTTTTCTCCTCAGGTCTCCACTGAAAATGGGCCTTTAGCTCAGCTGGACGAGCCCGGTTAACAAATGATAAATAAATAAATAAAAATAATAGTAAGTCTGCTTTCTGCCCCCCACAATGACATTTAACTGTCTGCCCCTAATAGCATATAGTTCACTCGGATATGAAAATCTGAATGTAAACATGAAAGTATTATTCATAAGTGATGGGTAGTGATTATCTCCACTACAGTGCATCTCAATTTAACAGTCCTAATGACATTTTGTTTCCTACACCATGCCCTTTTTCATGCTAAATTTATACATTAATTGCCCTCCAAAACTGCCACAGCACTGTAAGGAGCTGAGCAATAAATAGGAGTATGTCAAAAGGCTTTGTAGTCGTGAATGAGTTAAAAGCAGATTGGATGCCACAGAGTTTGGTATAACCAATAAAATAGAGACCAAGGCTGAGAAGTAAAGATAAATACTGCTATAATTTCAAAGGTATACAGTCTGTCTGAAAGATATCAGAGCAATGTTTGTATAACAGACCTGAAACTAATATTCAAAGAATTGCACGTTATTTTGACACACAGAAAATAGTAACAAATTAATATGAGTAGGAAGTGTATTCGGTACTTTACTTTTTTATGGCTGTGCTAGGCTTTATTTTTCTATTTTATTTCAGAGCTATTTCTTTTGATGCAGAATCTTTAAAATGCTTTAATACTTCTGTTTGTACAGTTATACAGGTTTCAAGGAAGTATGTATCATATAGTATAACTTCCAGTCAATATTTTGACAATATTTTATTTTTTGACCCCTAAGTGAGTATCCTCAAGCTCCCTCCTTCTGGCCCTAATGATCCCTTCATTCCTTGAGAGGTAAGATCCAGCCTATTCATTCATTTCCAGGTTCCACTGAATGGTCTATAGGCTATTTCTTCCATGATCAGAGTGAAGACCTAAAGCGCCATTCATTCCCTGATGAGTAAAGAGCTGAGCAGAGAATGCAGGTTGCCACCTATTTAGGGGCAGAACCTTACTTGGTAGCCTCTTCATTTGGTGGCAGGGGAGTCACTTACCACTTCTAGCCTTGCATGAACCTGTGAGTGCCCTCACGTACCTAGATGTGTGATCCTCACCTGGCAGCAAGTGCCCTCCCTCACTTTTGTTAGTGGTGTTACCTGATCAGCGAATGCACTTGAGGAAGTTGAGTCTGCTGTGCAACACGGGTCCTCTGGGTTACAATCAAAGATTTATCTCTCTGTGTCACAGGGCTAAGGCTAGCATAAAAAAAGAAAAAAATAAATAAATAAACATCTTTATTAAACAGCACATTTTTAACAAATGCGATTTGAATGTATGCGGTAATAGAAAAGAAGACAAACCATATTAACATTTCATTGGTTTTCATGCAATATGCATATGTTTTCTTAATATAGTTTCATTCACGCCAACATTACATAGATTGCTTAATTCATGCCTTCTCTTAAATGTCACTCCTCTTCCTGAACACTATTATACATGAATTTTTCACACACATTTAATTTATTTATATGTAATTAACTCCTTCCATATTCTAATGATCCCACATTCAGACCTTTTATCTGTTTTACACTGTTCAGTACTTAAGTTGCAGTTGGTGTAGATTCTGATTTCTGTTTTCAGGTAATCGCTTTTTGTGGCAGCCTATAGCATTAAATTTAGTAAAACCTTACTATGTCTAGGCTGTTCAGATCCTACTCAGTAGGAAGTGTTTTATAGTTTAATATTGTCTGGAGTTCATCTATTCTTCTTCTGAAAAATGATTCTCAGAATTTAATAAATTATCCACTACTAATTTTGCAGGTACGAACATTTTATATATGTTAAGAGTGCATTTTGATGTAGCATTATGCTTAAAAATTAATGAAAAATGATATGTTCAAATTTTTAGAGCCCTTTAGGAAAAACGCCTTATCAGATTTCAAAGTATTTAACTAAGACCCTGCTTATCATGGTATTCTTATCACTGTCTAAAAGATTCTATGAAAAATTCCCTTAGATGTTTAATATATTTTCATTCAGATATCCTTATTTTATCAGTATTATTAGAAAATTATGCTAGCAACTTTTTTTTTCCAGTTGAGTGAATTAAGGTGTACCTTACCTTGCATTTTGATTTCTAATTTCCATATTTGTAGAAACAGTTTTGTAAGATGTGTCTCAAGAGATGTTCTTTCTACATTTCCTAAAACACACCCACATGTTTTAATTTTTTTCAGTATTTGCTAGCTGTGTAATATCATTCTACCTAAAGATCTGTTTTCATTGCTGACCTTAGAGTATTGGTCACTTTAAACAGATTGCATTTATTTGCACAGTATCCTAGTCATATTTTAAACTCTAATCCAACCTCAGCCTAAATAGGTTATCTAGTGTTTAGAATGTTGACTTTCCCGTTATGATATAACCTCACACTTTGACAAAACTGATTTGCTAATTCTGACATTTTACAAAAATGTTATTAATATTGTGTCATGACGTCCCCCATGAAAGATGTAACTCATATGCATGCTTCTGCTATATATCGCATGAAGTACTGTTTGAAAATACTGCAAGAAAAACCCTCTGTGTACAAAAATTTTGGGAAATACGTTGATATTGTTCTTTCATCACCACTAAAAAACATTGTCTGTCATTCATTGTGAGCCCTACAGTTCACATTTTGTAGTTGGTATGTATTTTAATACTATCCTATACAAGGAAAAATTGTACTGTGCAGGGACAAACTCAAGCTTCCTGTATGGGTGGATGAAAGTAAGTGCACTGAGGATCAGAATTGCTGAACTGCATTGGCCAAAAACAGCTTGCTGAAAAGTGTTCTTGCAACCCTAGATGTGGGGGCAAGCCCACCACACCCTCTGAATTTATATATACCAACTCAGAAGTTGCACTTACTCAAAAAAGGTGGAAATTCTTCTGAAAAAGAAAATCACATATTGCACAACTCACTGACAGTGATTTTCTATGGAAGAACTCCAATTGTCCTAGAGTTGAAGCTTAAACATTCAAAAGTTAAGTGGTCAATCTTCGTCCACCAGTAGGATAACCCAAACTCAACATGCAATATTCAGATAGAAGCTAAATCTTTTGTTATGATTGCTATTTCAGTCACATGCTCTTTTTAACTCTGTAGCTCGATAACACTCAGAACACCTAACGTACAGTTTGCAGTAATTTAGGTTTTTATATGGCAGCTCACACTGTGGACAAATGCCAGTTCACAGAGTGGGGAGTTCAGAAGAACTGTGGTATTCAGTAGTCCTTTACTGCCTTAAAATGAGGGTACTGGAGAGGCCATGCAGTACTGGACTGCATAAATTCTCTTGACTAGTACTGGTGGTTTTCCAGGTATACCCAATTGGTCTGAGTGGTGTTGCAGGGAAGTACGCTTGTATACCCAACTGGTGTCTGGAAGAAAGAATGTTCCTTAAGTTCTTTTTGTTCATATATCTGGGAATATTAGATCTCAGGGACATGGTTCATATTATGATGAATGAGAAAGAGTAACAGCAGATGTGGGACAGCGCTGCATTGCCACCGGGAACTGAGTGATACTGGCTAACTTTGGCTAAGGTGGATGGATTTTATGGTATAATGCTATTTATAGTTACGTAAGCATGCATTTCAGATTGCTAAAAACAGCTCTTGAGTTTCAGGTGTAACTTTACTATCTGGGGTTGGTATTTTAGGCAGATTTGCTGTGTTGTATTGTCTATACAGACACATTCATGGGTTAGTAGAATCATTTCCATTAAACACAATTGTACCTCACTGCCAAAGAAGGGAATCAGTGTTCCTAGCCAGCTTTTTAAATCCATCCCAGTCTCAACATTGGTTTCATTAGACTGCCTGTGGCATTTAGAATTTCTCAGAGTATTACAAGGATTTATGGAGATTGACATTTCTACTCTCTAATGTAGCTAGATGAAAAAGCATCTAGTTTTAAGATTTTGGACTCATGTATTTTTCTAATTTAAAGTTTTCTGGGGTTTGAAACAGTCTTTCAGTTATGTAACTTTAAAATATTTTTTTTTTTCAGTTATGCAGTACTGGACGTGAGTTTAAAGTTTTTCCATTAAATTATGGCTGAGTTGTTTTTAGAATTATTTTACTTATTAAAAGCCTATAACTTTATTAGCTTACACAGGGAAAATACATACCAGATGTCATCTGTGGTACCTACATTCAAACAAAATGTCTACAAATGAACCACTAAGCATATGTTTTCAATAGTTTCACTAATGTAATATCTTGGTATATTAAATGAAATGAGATATGAAGTTATACTGACAAATGTGCTTACATGAAGTCTTTCAGAACTCACTTTGCATGGCAATTGACCTTGCTGTGCAATTTTGTTGCCAAAAATGAAATTCTAAATTCCTTGCAGATAACATAGTAGACAAGGTTTCCCTATTTACATTTATTAAAATGTCTCTTAACATTTAAATGGGTTTCCATGCTAGCCTGAGAGAAGATTTAGGTCAGGAGTCAGTTCTGAAAGACGTAAGGTGATTCTTAAAAAATATATGGTAACAATGTATTTTCTTATTTTTTCAGTTTCCCACCTATTTCTTAGCATTGTCAAGGACATCAGTTAAATAATATTAAATTATTAGGGGTCTTAAGCTCTTTGACCTTTGGTGTGTTTCAGATAATTTCTTCTCTAGATAATTTCTGCATAGTTCATTTGATTTGCCACATCTTGGCTTTAGGAGCTCGTTGTCTTAATTCCTTCCATTTGTTATGTTGTGAAGTTGTAACTTAAGGCTATATGGTGAGTATGTCTATAGCAGTAGTGGTAAACGATCATGACATTACATTTTTTTCCAAAGATTGCCTCCTGAAAGTTCAGAAGGAAAATCCATCCAAATCATTGAGTGTCTTTTTGTGTCAAAGGCAATATGCTGTTGCAAAACAATGGAGTGCATACTAAACTGGTGTATATTGAGCCTTCAGTCATAAATATGTATTAGTTTATATATGTGCCTGATAAACTGCTGAATGTGTCAGCAGATGAAATTTCACAGATAAACTGTTCAGTTTGTATACAATAAAATTCTATGAGAAAATGAATATAGTACCTATGAAATAGCTTGCTGAATCCAAGAAAGATGTGTATTTCACTATGCTTCTGATCTTACTTACCTTCTTGCACCAGTTTATGCTAATTAGGCAAGCTGAGTCTTTGAGTGGGTGATATCCATTACGTGTTATATTGAGTTATTCTTGTTACTTAAGGAGTCAGAGTCACTATAGTATTCAGTCTGACATTTGTGAAAGTTCAGCAAGAGTTTTCACTAGAAAGAAAAACAGAATGCAGAACCTTTCACATGTGCATGCGTTTCTATATCAGCATGTGTGTGTGTATCTGTGTGCACGCGTGCCCACTCATAGTGTCAGGACACTAATGTGTATTGGACTGCACTCTCTTCCAGCCCTACCCTCCCATTTTGACATTGATCAGATCTCTTCAAGTGATTCACACCAAATCAGTCTCCTAACAGCAGCAAATGTCTTGTGCCCCTTTACTTTATGTGGACTCACTGTAATTGTTCTTGTTTACCCTTATTTTGACACTGCAACTGTTGTCTCTTATATGCTATTTCTATACTAAAACAGCATCTGTTTTCTGGAATTGGAAATCTTCTGCCCCTTTACTGTGAACTGACCCCCAACATTTATTGTAGTGTATCCTAAGTGTATCCTAGACCTGTAATTTTGACACTGCAGTTGATCTCCATTACAACCTACCTGTACATCACAACAGCAGTGGTTACCTAGGATTAGCAATCTTCCACTACAACATTATTGTGTCTGGACTACCTGTAGTTGTTATTGGTTAGCTTGTGACCTTGCAGTGTTTATAACATTTTCTGATAATGTAGTTTTCATGCATATTTGAGAGGATGTTCTGGTAGGTCGTGTCCTTGTGGAGTACCATACCATAAAACACTTTCTTCCTTTCTTGATGTAGTGTGATTATATCCATTTTCACTCTACTATAGAGCTACTGAGCCCCTCCTTGCCCCTACATTAAGCAGCTTGTCTTTATGAGTGCAGTATTATGGCAAAGTGATGTTTACATTTTACTTTTATGTGAAAATGGTTATTGTTTAAAATGGCAATTCTCCAGTTATTCATGTAGTGTATTATGTAGAAAGTTCTCCTTTTACCACTTGCTTAGACAGCCGACACTCATATTTGAGTTCAGTATATCCTTATGAATATATGTCCTGTCTGAAGCATTGCATGTGTTGAAACTCCTATTGTTGTGGTGTTCTGCTATCACAGTTGATCTGTCACTGTTCTGCTGATGTACACCTGCACCCCTGATTGACTACCAATGTGCTGATTGGTTGGGATATAATGTAACCACCTTTATTGTTCCAAGCATTGTTATCTTTCCATTGAAAACACAGCGGCTACTTCACATAGAACTTAGACATTCTATTTAATTTCTGCTTACACGTCACACCTGTTTGCACAGATTGACCTTTATGACTTATAAATTCATCTTAATAAATTTGTCCTAGGTTTGCATTTTACCATATTCTGTCAGAACTCTACTCCTGCAATAGACTGTACTGCTTTTCAATTACTTATAGTTTGTTCCTTAATTGTACCAATAGTGTTTCTTTTGCGGTATTTTCTTATCTTATCCGTTTCATACTACTCTATGGACTATTATGACTCTATTTGGATTTCTCAGTTTAAATTACTTTTCACTGGACTAGACAGGTTATGCTACACACACCAGGTTGTGTTATCACATCATTGTGAAACAGAGAAGCTTTATATTCCTATCGATAGATGTTTGAATGTCTTATCACCAAAAGAGCTGTCAAGTGCAAAAAGAGTAATATTTTTAGAGTGAATCTGAAAACACTAAAAGCCTTGTCTCTGTGCATTATATATATACCAATACTAAGACTGCACAGCAGCAGAGTAAGGGCAAATTCCCAGATCCAGCTGTACTGCTGCCTTGCAGCAAAGCAGCTGAAACGCAAAAAACAAGCCTGTGAGAGTATTTGCAGTTATGAGTCATCACTCATAGACTGCAAAAAAAGATTGTTGCATAGTAGTTTGTTACTAGTTCAAATACCGATGGGAATTATATATATATATATATATATATATATATAAGTGGCACTTCTGCATATGTAGATGGCACAAGCTCCATTGTCAGTGTTTTTATACTTCATGCTGTGCTTTTATGTTGCTTCAGTATATCTCCTTAATACTCAGGCTTTTAGAAGTACTGTATCATTCCTTTTTCTCTCTTTTGCCCCATCCTTGGTTCTCCTGGTGTGTGTTCATTTATAGCCCTAACCTTTAAACTCATCCAGATGATTGCATCCCATATAATAACCTTTTAAACTCGTACTGATAATTCCATCTGAGATGCATATTTGTTTATACGTTTACCACATATATTTAATAAACAGCTAAAGCTCTGTTTAGCATACTGATATAGAGTGTAATGGAATAAACTCCCAAAATTATAGTGAACAGACCATTACAAGTACTGATTCTTCATTTCTGATAGAGTCCACGTAGCATTGCTCATTGCACACTGCTTTATGTGCTGTACTCATATAAGTTCACATCTGTAACATTCATAACTTAGATTAAAAAAGTTTACATTATGTTGGCACAAGCTATAATACTTATATTCATATTAATGTCTCTCACACTACTAGCAATTTTGATTTGCTAGCAATACCTCTCTCAAACAAGATCCTCCACCCTCACCAGGTCATCCCCAGATATTCCAGTAATTATTGTATAAATATTGCAATAACACATTAAATTTATAATAGTAACCCAATTCATAAGTTCATAGGTAGGTACTAGGCTATAGGCCCTAGGGCCTATACAAGCCTAGCCAAAAAGGTACCTTGGATTTCGCCACCCAAGAAAATTTTTTTCCTGTGCCCCTGTCGAGCAGAGTCACAGAGGTGATCCCCGGGGTGAATTCCCTATTTCCCATCCAGTCATCAAGATTTTTCTTGAAGAGTGCTAATGAGGAGCTTTGTTTGATATAAACAGGTAGTTTGTTCCAGAGTATGGGAAGTCTCTGGGACAGGAATCTATCTCTCCAGCATGTTCTGTTTATTGTGGTGACAAGGTTTAGGTCCCTAGAGCATGTAGCTCAGAGGGATTGGGATTTCATTAAGTGGAGCATGTCCAACAGCTCTGGGTTTGCCATAGCTTTGTATGTTAGGCAGAGCTCTCTTCTGAGTAAGCAATATATGATGGCGTAAAGCTGGAGTTTTTTGAGACTGTCTGCGTAGGGCATCTGTTTGAGGCTGGTAATCCTGTTTGTGAGGTATTTCTGTGGCCTTTCCAGTTGCAGATGTCTTATGAGGTACATACCAAAAGGGGCATTGTACTTTATAATGGGTCTAATGAGTAACGAGTAGAGGGGAACAATGACCTCTTTTTTCTGGATGAGAAACCTTTTATGATGAGGTGTGCCACATAGAATGATTTCCTGAATACTGTGGCAATGTGATTATCAAAGGAGGGACTACTGTCCACCTGTGTCCCAAGGTCTCTTATCACACTTTCAGTGTTAAGTAGACCTACCACCTATGTGGTAGCTCATGGGTGCAGAGTTTTTATCAAAGGGGATGACAATGCACTTTTTGGCATTGAGCTTGAGGCCATGGCTATGACACCAGGCATCTGTCTCAGTGAGGCCCTTTTGCAGGATGTCCACATCGTTAGGCGTTTCAATTATGGCTCCTAGTTTGCAGTCATCTGTGAACTTTGTTAGCCAAAGACCTTCTGTGGTAGCCTGTACTTTAGAAAAGTAGATACCAAAGAGGAGAGGACCCAGGACTGAACCCTTTGGTACTCCACTTGTCACTGGTCTGACGTCGGATATAGAGTCTGCTACTTTCACAGTGTGGGTTCTGTCAGTGAGCCAGTTGGCAACCCATCTTGTGACATAGGGATTTATACCTAGTTTAGTGAGTTTATCTATCATTCCAGAGTGTGGGATGGTGTTAAAAGCCTTGGTGAGACCTAGATAGGCTGTGTGAACCACCTTACCCTCGTCTACGGCTTTGGTGACTGCTTCAAAGAAGTCAGTCAGGTTTAGGAGACATGATCTGCCTTTCACAAACCCGAACTAGGTGGGGTCCAGAGTTTGGAGATTACCAGTGTCTTTGTTTATAAGTTCCATGATAATACGTTCCATGGCCTTGCAGACCAGGCTCATTAGGCTAATGGGGCGGTAGTTCCCAGGGTCCATGGTGGCTCCCCCTTTGTGGAGTGGGATAAACATTGCTGTGTGCCATTCAGTAGGCACAAAGCCTGAGGTGAGGCTATGATTGAACATGGTGCTTAGGTGGGGTGCCAGTTCATTCTGTAGTTCATGTAGAATGCAGCCTGGGATGTTGTCAGGTCCCATGGATGCTGTGTTCTTGGCTTTGGAGAGTGTGGTTTTTACCTGTGCAGTCATGATTGCAGGAACTTTGCATTCTTCCAGTATAGAGATGGACCCTATAGGGGATGGTGGTGGTGGGGGGGGGGGTAAAGTTAGCACTGAACCTATCTGCAAGGATGTTGGCAATATCAGCTGGTTTTGTATATTTAGTGCCATTGTGCTGTAACTCAGAGCAGATCTGAGTGTTGCCATTGAGATTCTTGACATAGCTATAGAATACTTTGTGGCTGTCTTTAGAATCAGTGGTGATTTTGTTTTCAAAACTAGCTTTGGAAGATTTTATGAGGGATCTCAGCTTCTTACTGAGGCTGACCAAGGAGTTCTTCCAGTCATGGGATTTTACTCTTTTTTTGCAACAGTTTCTTTTTTCTGTTGTAGAGTTTGTTTATGGCAGGGGACTACCAGATTGGCTTCCTTTTTTTGGAGGATAGCATCTTGGTTCTGTTAGGGATAGCATGATCCATGCACCCATGTAAGTGCTTCTAAAGTGCATTTGTGTAGGATTCAGCAGTCGTACCTCTATTGTCCGTCTGCATGGGTGTCGTGAAGTTTGTCACTTCTGTCTTAAGAAGTATGAAGTTGGCTTTGGAGAAATTTTTTTACAGTGGTTTCCCTAATGGGGGATGGAGGTGGGATGTAGATATCTAGGCTGATTAGCTTGTGGTCAGATCTGACCAACAAGGAATTAACCTTTGGTGTGGAACACCGGTCGCCCATATTGGTAATGACCAGGTCTAGGATATTGCTGCCTCTGGTGGGGTGGGGATAAGTTGATCCAAGGCATTGGAATTTATGAATTCCAGAAAACATTGAGCAAAAGAGTTGGTACAGGAGTAGTTTTCCCAGTTAATGGTGGAGTATTTGAAATCGCCCATTATTAGGGAGGTGGGTTGTACCCTAATATTTTCCAGTGTATCAAGAAATGAGGAGTGGGAATCCTGAGGCATGGTGGGGGATCTGTAGAAAGTTACAATTTGGATTGCAGTCCTGCCCAGAGTTAGTTGCACTTGGATAATCTAGGATGCATTATGCTGAGCAACTAGCCTGGAGGAGTGAATATCCTTAATGAAAATAGACACGCCTCCGCCTTTAGTGTTTTGGTCCACGTTAAGTGGCTGAAAGGTGTGGTATGAATTATAGCCTGGTAATGCAGGGGTGCTCTCTGGAGCCTTAATCATGTCTCTGTCACTGCACAGATGTCAGTGCTCTCCATTTTAAGGAGTGCTTCGAGTGTATGCATTTTGAGGTTTAGACTTCTAGCATTGAGTGGCATTACCCTCAGATTTTGCTTGCTTGTACCTGTTACGGTGGTGAATTTGTCATTTGAACCTTGCCTAAAAAGGCACTGTAGGGGTGGCAAGAGCCTTAGCCAGTATCTGGAATCCCAAGGGAGACAGGTGTGTGCCAGAAAGCATCGTGGTCTGTCGATCATGTCATCCCAGGCAGACAGATACTGGATGCTCTTAGAATGACACTAGAAGCTTAGCCAATTGTTGAAGTCAATCATTTTGTCCTTGTACTGTGGTATCATTCTAGGTGATGGCAGGATGCTACTCAGGGCTAGGGTCAAACCTGCCTGGGCTACAAGATCAGAGAGCTCTTCCATGTCTCTTTTCATGTAGTCCAGGGAGGTACATCTCAGGTCATTCACATCAACATGGACAATGATAGAGTCATATTTGTACTTGTTGTGAAGTGACCTGAATGTGTGCATTATGAAGCAGCTGACAGTAGCTTTCTCCTTGTTTAGCCTGGTGAGTGGAACATCAGTGTGCCTGACTATAGAGTCACTTATGACTAGAGTGTTGGGTACGTTGTTATGCCTTATGGGCTGTGGTTGAGTGGCACACTGAGTTTGTGGGCTATGTGTCATTTGGGTTGTGTTGAGGGGGTGGAGGTTGCATGCATTTCTGCTTTGGAGGTCTCTTTTATTGAGAGCCTCCACGAATTAGGTGTGTGTTTTTTGTTGCTATGTGTGTGTTTTGGTGTTCTAGGTTTTGACGGTCTATGTGATGAACGTGGTGTGGTGCAAGTGTTTACCTTCTCCTCTTGACTGTCTAGTCCAGGCTTTGGTGAAGAGAGCTTTGCTTCCAGTTTGGCTATATAAATGCATCTCTGACAGGTTGTAGTGTTGGGTGGTAAGATGAGAGGGTTGTCTGTGTACATGAGGCAATTGCTGCATTGCCCCAAGATGCCCAGATTCATCAGGTAGACAGGAGAAAACACCGGGAGATGACCCTTAGACATGCCTGGATAGGTGCTTATTTATTAAGTACTAAAAACTGTTTTCTTCTAGACAAGTGAGGAAAGTTGAGTGCTGTAGTAATATGTAGCTTTTTTGGTCTTACAACGAGTTCTGAACAAGTGCTTGGCTCAAAGAAACAGATTTGAGTGATAAAACTAAAAAAACTGCCTAGTTCTAAGGGAAAATTTGAAGAGCAGACTTTATGGAGCTGGAAATAGTTTAACCCTAGCTAAGCGGTGATGCATAAAGTGTATTTTTTTTTTAAATATAACAGTAGCAAATGAGCAAACTGATTTGAACAAATTAACCAATAAAAAACTAAAAACTGAGCCCCATTCCAGCAGTCTTCGATCAGACAAGTTCTAACTGCACACTCCTGCCACCAGTGTGCAGGGGAACCTTCTCCAAAAAAGATGGTCTGGATTAGTGCTCAAGTTATACAAACAAAGCTAGATTCAGCAGGTCTGAATTTAGTCTGTGCTACAGCAAACAAGGCATAAAAATTTCAGAAAGAAACAGTTCAAATAAGCAGGCACAATAAGCCTTTAACCAGAAACTCCCAGCTCAGAAGGGCAGAATCTACCCTCTCCTCCCACAAGAGTGCAGACCACACCTTAAAATAACTGGCCCGAAGCCCAAGTGCTTAAACCAGAACTAATACATTTTTAGAATAACAAGCACTAAGCCTTCTATCAGCAACTCCCAACTTAGAAGGATGTAAGCTACCTGTCCTGCCCCAACAGTGCAGACCACAAACCTTCTTAATGTAAAACAACTGGTCTGAAGCCCAAGTGCTTCAACCAAAGGCTTAGAATAACAGTCTACCAACAAACAGTAATGAATGCAGTTCTAACTGCACCCTCCTGCCACTAGGGTGTAGGGGAACCTTCTCCATAAAAGATGGCCTGGATTAGTGCTCAAGTTATACAAACAAAGCAATATTCAGCATGGCTTAAACCAGAACTAATACACTTTTAGAATAACAGACACTGTACCTTCAATCAGCAATTTCCAATTTAGAAGGATGTAAGCTACCTGTCCTGCCACAACAGTGCAGACCACAAACTTTCTTAATGTAAAACAATTGGTCTGAAGCCCAAGTGCTTAAATCCGAGGGGCTTAAAGTACAGTTTAATCAAGCTGCTACCAAGCAGTAATAAATGCAGCAGAATAAATACAACTAAGTACTTTTAAGAAGAAGCAAAAGCAAAATAAAGTGCAGATTTTTTTAGTAAAGTGCAAGGAGAGAGGAAGGAGGAGCAGAAGAAAAATTCAAGGTTAAGAACCTAAGTGGGTTGGCCTTCTCAAATGTTCTCTCTGTATTAAGTAGTGTGAACATAAGACTGGGAGGGGTGTCCCAGATCAAATTTGCAATTGGAGACAACTGCAAAGCCACCAACTATAACAACTCTACAAGAATAGGGTGGGAGGGAGGGGGAAAACAGTTTCAAAACAGATAAGAAACATAAAACAATGCCAGAAAATATATAAAATAATTCAATCAGGCAAACAATAATTAATTCAGGTAAAATTACGACAATGCAGAACTCTGAAATATTAAAATGCCAAGAAATATACTTATCAATCAGAGATATATTTCCATATTGTTTGAGAATCATACCAGCTAGAACTCCAGGAGTTTCCAACAGTATATGGAAAAATTTGCAAACAGAAACTATTTTTAAATCAGCAAGCTTGAAGCAATCAGATAACACAAAAGTTGTTAAACAAGTTTTATAAACTCCACCTCAGAAATAGATGGGAAGCAGTTTCAGGAGAGATGAGAAACATAAAGCAATGCCACAATATATATAAAATAATTCAGTCAGGCAAAATTAAGACAATGCAGAACTCTGAAAGGTTAAAATGCCACAAAATATACTTATCAATCAATGATATATTTCCAGATTGTTTGAGAATCACACCAGCCAGAACACCAGGAGTTTCCTAACCACCTTAAAAACCAAATACTTACGACTAATCCATCCAAAAAAAAAAAAAAAAAATATATATATATATATATATATATATATATATATATATATATATATATATATAGAAATACCAAAAAATGTCCAGCACTCCTGCATAAATGCCAAAAAAGTTGAAACAACAGCCGTTTTGGAGGAAAAAGCTTTATTCAAGCCATGCAGTCTGCCCCACAGACCGGTTTCGCCTTTACCAAAGCGTCATCAGTGTGTAATGGCAGTCACGCAAATACGTGCTTAAATACAAACTCTAAGTCTCACATTTAAAGAAACAGTACTGCATTGTACTTTACACATCACCAATATTTACCTACTTTAAACTATGTGATCCTAACTACTAATTAATTATCTAAATTGCTCTATGTTTGTGTATATACTCTCACTTATTATAAATATCATATGAAAATAGTAGAAAACAATATGATATCTATATTATTAACCTATATCTAATATGTGTTTACCAATGGTCATTAAGGCCAGGTTTAAACAGAGCTCCAAGATTAACTATCCACCTACGCTCTTTGTTATCTAATATCTTATGTTTTTCTGACTCAGTTAAACTCATATCCATTATCTTATCAATTCCTACAAATATAAAATGTGCACTTGGATGAATTAAAATATGCTTGTATAATGCACTACGCATTCTATGACATTTTATATCACTTATATGTAGTGCTATCCTTTGTTTCAATATGCATGATGTCTGACCGACATAGAAAGCACCACATCTACATATAGCCATATATATCACCCATGGAGTAGTGCACGTTATCAAACTTTGAATATCATATACCTTACTAGTATTTGTGGAAGTGAATGAAGTAGTTTTTGACATAAGTTTACAATATTTACAGTTCCCACAATATGTGCTACCTTTTAAAGAAATGTTTTTAGTTTTGACAAGGTTAATGTTTTTCTTATATCTAGTAAAGTGTTGACCTATGGTTTTCCCCTTTCTATAACCATATAAACAGTGATCATTTAATATGTTAGACAAATAGGGGTCATTATGTAAAATAGGCCAATATTTGTCTATTATCTGTTTAATATGGTGTGTGTTACTAGCAAATGTCGTCATAAATCTAATTTCTCCTGTTTTAATAGATTTCGTAGTAGATTTGTCACACAATAGCATGTCTCTACTCATAACATTGACCTCTTGTTTGGCCTTATTGATCATCTCTGTACTATAACCCCTAACTTTAAACCTATTTACCATATCTGTTTCCTGAGTATAATATTCCCCATCATCTGAACATATAGTTCGGACCCTTTGAAATTGTGTCTTAGGTATATTTTTAAGAATATGTGAAGGATGGCAACTATTAGCGTGCAAAATTGAATTTTTAGAAAAGGGTTTCCTATATAATGTAGTTATTATAGTTCCATCTATGGCCTTTGTTACATTGACATCTAAATAATCTACTGTAAAAAGATCTACTTTTCCCGTAAATTTTATGCCATATTTGTTAGAATTTAAATAGCTCGTAAAGCTATCCCATTCTACTTGGTTACCTTCCCATATTACCCAACAATCATCTAAAAACCGTCGCCACATAATCAACTTATTCTTATATGGAAAATCCTCAGTGTATATTTAGTATCCCACATCAAGGGGGTATAGCGGCAGTAGAATATTGGATGAATAAAGCAGGTATATATACACAGTTGGAAATGCAGTTTCTGATATCTATGTTACAACTAGTTTTAGAACATAATGCATTCAAGTATGATGACAGATGGTATTTACAGGTGAAAGGTACAGCAATGGGAGCAACTTTTGCTCCTATATATGCTGACCTTTTCATGGGCTACCTGGAGGAGTTATGCATATACACTGAGGATTTTCCATATAAGAATAAGTTGATTATGTGGCGACGGTTTTTAGATGATTGTTGGGTAATGACCATTGGTAAACACATATTAGATATAGGTTAATCATATAGATATCATATTGTTTTCTACTATTTTTATGTGATATTTATAATAAGTGAGAGTATATAGCAATTTAGATAATTAATTAGTAGTTAGGATCATATAGTTTAAAGTAGGTAAATATTGGTGATGTGTAAAGTACAATGCAATACTGTTTCTTTAAATGTGAGACTTAGAGTTTGTATTTAAGCACGTATTTGCGTGACTGCCATTACACACTGATGACGCTTTGGTAAAAGCGAAACCGGTCTGTGGGGCAGATCGCATGGCTTGAATAAAGCTTTTTCCTCCAAAACGGCTGTTGTTTCAACTTTTTTGGCATTTATGCAGGAGTGCTGGACATTTTTTGGTATTTCTATATGCGTTTGTCTCGTGCACCATCAGATACGCGCACGGAAGGTTTTTGGTGTTATATATATATATATATATATATAGTTTCACTTCATAATCTCAAAATGCTGAAATGCTGAATTTCAGTATTATGAGATCATGAAGCCGAAAAGTCAGAATACAGGAAGTGCATAAGAGCGTATTCGAATATCTCAGATTCGCGCTTATGCATTTCTGGTACGTTGCGTGTAGTGTTATGGTGCCTGAAAATGCAGGTGAGTGAGTGTTTGTGTCTGTTTATGTATGTTGTATTTGTGGGTAAGGGTAGGGAGGTGTAAGTATGAGTGTGAGTGTTGGATGTGTTGGTGTCTGTTTATGTGTGATGTGTATTTGTGTGCGAGCAAGTGGAGAATGCCATGTTGTGAGTTTTTTTTTTAATGTTATGTGCGATCTCGGAGTTGGTATATATAAGTATGGGGGGTGTGGGGTGTGCAGCCCCCCACATCGGAGGTGCAGGGGGGGGCTGTAGTATGTAGTGTAGGGTTGTTTGGTTTGTGTGCTGTGGGTGGAATGGTGTGTGTGTGTTGTATGGAGATTGTATGTTCTTGATTGTGTGATTCGTGATTGTGGGATTTGGTGTTGTGAATGGTTTGGCGTCATGGTCTCGTAATGATGAAATGTGGTATTTCAGCATTTTGAGATTATGAAGTGAAACCATATATATATATATATATATATATATATATTAATAGAGTTGAATACAATTTATCATGAAGCTCTTACTCAAATCCACTTAAACCTTCTAACCTCTGATGACATACAGCAAAGTCCTAGACCCTCTTTCAATCAATACACAAATAGCCATAGTCATCCTTTCTGTAATCAAATACCAGAACCAAAGATTATGCACACATATGCCACCCAATGTGGATAAAACTAATGTCTTTAGCCTAGAAGGTAAACTGTCTTGTTTACCTTCCAGCATAAACATGACATTATACTAGTTGATGTAAAGCAGAGTGGAGGAAATTAATATATATCCCATCAAGGAGACAATCAAACCCTACCATTGATTCTGTGGACTTTTCACCAGTTATTGTTGCTCCAAGTAAATAGATAACATTATGGGAAAAGAAAGCAAACTTAAACTAAGACCATGGCTATGTCACACAAGTAGGTATATTGCCACATCATTAAGCGAGCATTACACAGTCTTCATTGTCTTGAATAATACTAAATTATTTAAATGTATAACTTATAAATGATTGTTTAACCTAAAACACTTCAATGTGGATAACTTTAAGATATTGCTTAGGCAAATGTAACTGGCAGCCATTAAAACCCTTAATCCTGGAAGAAGCTGTAACACTTTCCATTAACATCTTCTTTAACATATGGAAGTCTTTAGCTTGAGAAAATAAGAAAAAATTGAAATGTATACCTGTTCCTTTAATAACTCATGCAGCAAAACAGGAAATTGTTGTGTGTGTGTGTGTGTGTGTGTGTGTGTGTGTGTGTGTGTGTGTGTGTGTGTGTGTGTGTGTGTGTGTGTGTGTGTGTGTGTGAGACAGAGAGAGAGGAAGCATGGAAAGTATGTTAAAACAATACTAATACGCATATAGAAATCTTCAAAATCCAGTAAAAGACATTGTAAAAACTAACAAAACTAGCTCTTTTATAAATTTACATGACATCAATAGAAACAGTGTTAGGAAGTTGTGGAGCTGTATTAAAAATCCACTCAGTCCTGGCAGGAAATCTGTCAAACACACTACCAGGTCAGTCCAATTAAATAGTAACCTGCAACCTAAATCATCATAAACTTTCTCCACAATGCAATTAACTTTCTGAAATCAAGCTGCACAATGAATAAATAATTGTTTCTTCTCGTGTGAGTTTTTACCAACCCAAACTATCTGAGAGCTTCCTGAATATTTCATACCAACTACCTTGTCACCAGACAATCTACCTACTGAATATTTACAACTTGCTGCCAGCTCCATTGCTTATCTTGTGTCTGTTCAAATTGTTGTGTCTTTCTGCTTATCCCGGTTAGGGGTCGCCACAGCGGAACTCCGGTCCGCTAATGTTTGGTAGTGGAGTGTCTGTTCAAATTAATTTCTAATAATCTGACTTATCTGACAGTCATACTTCCTTGCAATAAGTAAGTTTTCATAAATTGTCCCACTTCATAAAGGCAGTATCTACAACTGAACTCTGTAACTGCAGGTCTATTGCTATCCTATCTCCCTGAGTAAAAATAGTTGAACAATGCATGCAGTACAATTTCAGACATAGATGATAAATTGATTTCTTATCATTACAACATAACATGGATTTATAAAAAGCATAGCAAAGAAGCTGCATTGTTGTTGTTGTCTTTTGGCTTTAACCGGTTAGGGGTCGCCACAGCAGAACTCCGGTCCGCTAATGATTGGCAGCAGATTTTGACGAACGCTGAGGTGCCAGCTCGACATTCAGCCTTCAACAACGCTGAGGTGCCAGCTCGACATTCAGCCTTCAACAAAGGCATGCCCATTTACGTATGTCTTTCGAACGCCCATCCAACCACGGGAAGGACATGCAAACTCTACACAGAAGGCACTCTTCACACTCCAACCGAGAATCGAATGGGAGAACCTCTTGCTGTGAGGCAACAACACTACTGCTGCACCACCACAGAAGTACAGCAAGGAAGCTACATTACTGTTCTAATATAGAAAACCAACACAGAAACAATCAAGAGTGTGTTCCGCCTCTCATCTTGCCCTTGTCTAATAATGTGATACTGTCTCTCATCCATAATTTCTGAACAGGGTATCTAAACTTAAATGAAATGATGGTGGTGCAGTGGTTAGCATTGTCGCCTCACAGCAAGAGGTTCTCTGGTTTGATTCTTGGCTGGGGTGCCTTCTGTGCAGAGTCTGCATGTCCTCCCTGTGGTCGTGTGCATTTCCTCCGGGTGCTCTGGTTTCCTCCCACATCCCAAAGACAATGCAGTAGGTGGATTGGACACTCTAAATTGGCTGTAGGTGTGAGTGTGTGTGGTTGTGTGCCTTCTGTGGAAGGTTGGGTACCAGGCTGGAAACTCGACACCGTAGAACTCCACTGCCAATCATGAGCGGACAGATTATCTGCTGTGGCAACCCTAACAGGGAAAAGCCGAAAGAAGAAGAAAGAAGTAGACTCATCTCTTAAATCGTTCTAAAGCTGTTTAACACAATGTAGCCACAGTGATGTTCTTCTTGTTTCACCATTGCAGTCATCACATTTGGGTTCTCTGCTTGCAGTATCCCTCAGTTGGCCTGATTATCAAATTCTTGGGTCCTGTATCGGTTGCTGTCTCATCTTCCATGACGTCAGGTCATTAGGGGTATAAAGCATGCAACCGATGCCATTACATCAGTCTTTCTTGCTGTGCGGTGCCTGAAGCAGAAGCAGATTGCAAGTGCCAGTTGGCCGACTCCTGAAATTTTAGTTTTCGAGTTTCAGAACCAAAGTCTTCAACTAAGGCTAAGTACCGCATTGGGGAAACTTTTTCTTGCTGTAAACCAATGTCAGTAAAAGTGAATAATTCTATTTCTTGTGGAAAGCAAATACCTCACAAAGATTTTCATTAATACTGTATTCCTTGCCTAGGTCCTGACCACGATGTACCTCACTGTTGGTTTTGTGCCTTATTTAAACAACAAACTATTCGTCATTGGTATTTTTACGCTTCTAAATATTTTTATACTCGGTTCAGTTACCCAGATATGGCTTCGGTAAGCCACCTGACTACTGGCATTCCGAAAAACTACAAAGATAAATACAGAGACAGGCCGCCTAGGACCAAAGCTGCCGACGACGCTTCTCCTAAGCTAGTCGCCAGTTCACCGGTACTCAGTGAGGTGCTTTTGCCACCCCTGATACCCACTACTTCAGATTCGCAGGCCTCTACTGAGACCCATCCGGAGTCCGGTATGCCGCAAGATGCTTCAACTGCGGAACCTGTGGACGTCTCTACTTTGGATGGGTCTGGAGATGCTCTGCAGGCACCGGCTTCTGAGGGTGTATTCAGGCCTACTGACTTGCATATTAAACTGATGCCATCTTTTTCTTCAAGGCCTAAAACTCGATCCATGCCTAGAAAACAGATGCCCAGACCACATGGTCTCAGGCCTCTATGCCTAAAAAACAAATGATAAGAATCGCTGAAGACCTTATTACTTTAATCAGGGGAAGCCAGCTTTCCCCCTCTAACAGACCTAGGACTGAATTTGCTTATGATTCTTCTGATCAGGATTTTGAAATTTCTGTTTCTTCTGAGGACCAGGATTTACCCTTATCTACCTATGAGTACTCTGATGCAGAGGACTCTATTCCCTCTACGTCCCCTCCAGAGGATTTCTCTTTTGGTGAAACCTTGCATACTCTTAGGAAGATTTTTGCTGGGAAAGCCGGGATTACTCTGATTTTAAAAAGAGGCTTAGGGATTTCTTACTCTTGCCTCAACACAGGCCTTTAGCTATCCCCCCTGTACTGGTCATTGTTGATGATGCCTTTTCGAAATCTAGCTGGCCCCAGACTCCTTGCCTCCTGCTCCCAGAAAACCAGATAGATATTACAGGATTCCTGACTCTCACAAGTTCCTCTTTAAAAATCCTACTGTGGATCCTGAGACCATCTCACAGGGACCCAAGGGCATTAAGGCTACTACTGCCAAAAATCCTACCCACTCTGATAGAGATTCTACGGCGCTGGCTAGATGGGGTAAGAAGGTATACACTTCTGCAACCTTGGCCATTAGGGTCTTAAACTGACAGTTTCATATGTTAAAGTATCAGCAGCATATTATTGTATTGTTTAAACAGAAAAAGATATTGATTCCTGACTCTGCTGAAAATAAGGATTTACAGGATTTAATGCATTCTGCTGATCAAGTTGGAAAGCATACTTTGCAATGTGGTTTTGATTCACTAGAGGCATCTTGCAGGGCTGCTGTCACTGGGTCTGTACTTAGAAGGCATGCTTGGCTTAAGGAGCAATCTTTGCCAGATCATATTAAAGCTAAATTGCTGGATGCTCCCTTAAACCAGGACTGCCTGTTTGGCAACAAAGCAGAAGAAGTACTCAAAAAGATGGAGGAAAAAGCTAAATCTATGCAAACTGTTAAAGATTTCCTGCAAGTACAGCCTCCAAGATTTAGTAGGCATTGGCCCTCTAAGAACTGGTCCTTTCCTGCCTCTTCCAGGCCTTCTCAGTCCAAACCCAGAACCAGCAGAGCACCCAAGCTTCAGTCCCGTGGTATGCACAGGACTAAGCAGTGGGTGGCTCCCACTACCATAATCAAGGAGTAGTAAGACTCCCCCCTATGGTAAACTATCTCAATGACTTAATTTTAAAACTTCCAAGCCCTTCTCAACTGACCGCTCCTTTAGGGGGAAAGATTGCTCTGTAGGCAAAAATTGGGAATTCATTACCCAGGACAAATGGGTTTTAAATATAGTTTCTCAAGGATACAGATTCCACATCCACAGTTTACCAACCCCAATGGTTGGCCAGATCTACCCCCAAATCAGTGGGCAGAGGCTCTCTCTCTCTTAAATATAAGGGCTATTCAAACTCTCACAGAAGAGGAAAGGGGACAAGGTTTCTACTCAAGACTTTTCCTGGTGCCCCAAAAGACAACTCCTGGCATCCTATCCTGGATCTCTCTATCCTAAAACTTTTTTGGTGATCCCAAAATTCAAGATGCTAACTATTCACCATTTGCTTCCTTTGCTAGGCAAGGATGCCTGGTTGGCAACACTGGATTTAAAGGAAGCCTACCTGCACATCCCAATCAGGGAATCTTGCAGAAGATATGTATGCTTCAAAGCAGGCTACATACACTGTCAGTTCTCTGCACTGCCCTTTGGCTTATCTACTGCGCCCAGGGTATTCACAAAATGCCTAGCTCCAGTCATTGCATTTTAAAGGCAAAGAAATATTCAAATATACCCTTACATGGACGATTGTCTAATTCAGGCAGAAAGCCAGAACATACTTTTTAATCATCTGGCGTTTGTACAAAAGATGCTAATTTCTCTGGGGTACACCATAAACAAAAATAAATCATATCTTGCACCCTGTCAACAAATTGTATTCCTGGGAGCAAGCTTGAACACAACTTCCCAGATGGCTTTCCTCACGCCAGAGAAACAAGTTCATTTGACAGCTTACTTCAAACTAATGGCCACAAAGACCCTGCTATCTGCAAGACAAATACTGCAAGCCTTGGGGTTCATGGCCTCCTGCATTCTCCTAATTCCATGTGCAAGACTGCATATGAGGAAACTACAATGGTATCTAAAAAGCCTATGGTGTCAACATTCTCAGGATCTAGAAGCAATGGTTCCTATCATACCTTGCCTACAGTTAAGAGTTCCTTTGGTGAGCAGAGGCCTGCTACCAAAACAAGGGACTACCATTCACTCTACCCCCGGCCACCCAAATCCTAACAATAGATGCATCAGACTATGCATGGGGGGCTCATTTGGCAGGGAAGTGCATTCAGGGCAAATGGAACCCAAGTCAAAACACCTGCACATCAATCAAAAAGAAATGTTAGCTGTATAGAATGCTCTAACAGCCTTCAAGGACCACATTCTTCCAGGACAATTAATGGTAAAGACGGACAATACCACTGTTATGTGGTACATTAACAAGCAGGGGGGAACCCACTCATACCCTCTCTGCAGACTAGCCATGGCTGTGTGGAACACAGCCTTGAGCTACCAAGTGCACCTACAGGCTCAATTCCTGCCCAGAAAGCTAAATACACTGGCAGATGAACTAAGCATAAATCTCATGGACCCACATGAGTGGAAACCGGAACCAAAGACATTCAACATGTTGGTAAACAAATGGTGGAGCCCAGATATAGACCTGTTTGCCTCCCCCCAGAACTACCAATTGGACAAATTCTGCACAAGGACTCCCCACAAACAAGCTTGGAAAGTGGATTCCCTGTCCTTTACCTGGAAAAATCTATCAGTTTATGCCTTTCCTCCTCTGCCTCTCCTCTCCAAGGTACTACTAAAGATCAAACAGGACAAACCAAGGATGATACTGATTGCAACAAACTGACCATGCCAACACTGGTACCCCGTCTTGCGCAGAGTGTCACTGCTGACTCCATGGCACCTGCCCCAGACTCCTACCCTGCTGTCCCAGTAGGAGGGCCAGATTCTGCACCCTCATCTTCAAACTGTCAGCCTGGCAGCCTGGCTAATTACCTGAGTTCTCCATTACCATCTCTCAGTAAACAAGTATTGGATGTCATTCTGGAGGCAAGGAGGCCTAGTACTAGAAAATCTTATGCTGAAAAATGGAAAACATTCTGTTCCTGGAACCATGCTCATGGGATGGGCACAGCAGCTCCCAGTTTGCCTCAGATTCTTCAATACTTAACTGAGATGATTCACAAGGGCCTTTCCTTTTCCTCCATCAAAATTCATGCCACAGCCATTTCAGCTCATTACAACACAGAACCCACCCCTCTTCTCTCATCCACTGCTCAAGCAGTTCCTCAGAGGGGCCAAAAACTTAAGACCATCTAGGAGAGCCCCAACTCCAGCCTGGGACCTTAACTTTGTATTGGAAAAACTCACTCTGCCTCCTTTTGAGCCAACTGCAAGTGCAGAGTTGAAATTCCTTTCTTGGAAAACAGCCTTTCTTTTAGCCATCACTTCAGCAAGACAGGTGTCTGAATTACAGGCCCTTATGGCAGTGGAGCCTTTCATCATCTTTCATGCAGACAGGGTGTACCTCAGGACCAATCCCTCCTTCATGCCCAAGGTAGTATCCAGTGTGGCTCTTAATCAGTCCATTCATTTGCCAACCTTCTTTTCTTATCCACAGAACAAAGGGGAATGTATAGTGCACTCCTTAGATGTGCACAGACAACTTATATAGGTTCATAGGTTAGTACTAGGCTAACTGCCCTTGCAAGCCATTTTAAGCCTAGCTAGTTATCCCCTGTGAGATTCAAACCCTGTACCTTGTGTTTGTAAGGCAAACACCTTAACCATTAGGCCACCCTCCGAACCCCCTTGGACAGGACTAAACTTCTCAGAAAATCTGAACAACTGCTGGTGGCATTTGCTGCAGGGGCAGAGGGGAAGGCCATTTCAAAGCAAACCATTTCTAAATGGATAGGCCATTGCATTCATTTCTGATATAAGCACCATGGAAAACCTATCCCACAGGGGATAAGATCACATTCTACCAGGGCTGCATCTACCTCTACAGCCTTTCTCAGAGGTCTCCCTACCAGGGACATCATAGAAACTGTTAACACAAATGAAGGCAGCACAGTGTCAAGCAGGATCCCGTTTATTCATACTAAAAAAAAAAAAAAACAATAAGATGTAATAAGCGCTTTCACCCATAACCATAGTGGGCATCTTCAGAGTACAATAGTCATAAAATGCATCTTCCTAATATACACAGTAAGAAACACAATTCCCTAATGCTGCAACCAATGAATGACTAAAATTAATTAGTGAATTGAATAAATTAATTAAACTTCACTTATTCTTTTTAAAATATAATAGAATAAAATAGAATAATCTAAAATGTTGTTGCTGGACTTGTTGATCTGTATATATTGACAAAGACTAAATCATACTTTGTGTGATAATATATAATATGTAGTATAAAATATATAATATAATATAATAATATTGTTTCACCATAAATATAACATGAATAAATAATTATTAAACAAAAAATTAATGTGTTACTAAAACACTATAAAACATGAAGCTTAAAAACATGTATAAATATATAAATATACATATACATATATATCTACGCAAAACACAACATAACAGATGTATCAAATTAGTCATAAACAATAAGATTTATGTTTTAATATGCTTGAAATAGAAATGTGGTCATTGATTCCTGGTGGGTTGGTGGCATCCAATCTCAATTGCCATAGACATTCTTTGGCTTCCAATAAATTTTTATCATCACCCTCTTTTATGTTGTTTGGAATTCTATCAATTACAAAAAATAGAAATCTCTTAAACTGATGACATTTCTGGCTGTGTGTATATAATGAACTCACTGTTTTTTTATTTTTAATGTCCCTCATGTTTTCCAGTATTCGTTCCCTAAGTTTTCTGATGGTCTTCCCTACATAATAGGTGGAGCAACTTGTGCATGTCGCTATATAAACCACCATTTTGGTATTGCAATTGCAATAACCAGGACATCTAATAGTTCTCCCATAGTTCTGAACAACTACATAGGGTCCATCATTTATATACTTACAAGTACTACATAGGCCACATTTACTCATTTTTGACATTTTGTGTATATTCTTATTGGTACCTGTCTCCAATAGTTGCTTCAAATTCATACCCCTACTATATGTTATCTTGGGGTAACTACCAATAATATCTGTGAGTTCTGTTTTGTTCTTAAAAACACTAAGCCATGTCTCCTGAACTATATTTGAAATTTTAGATGCTGTTTCATTAAATGGAAGTATCAAAGCATCCCTTTCCTTTCTCTTTACATTGATTGATATATCACTATCTATTCCAAATTTAATAATGGGTTTGTACATTTGATTTCTTTTAACCATCACCTCATTTCTAGTGTTGTACAATAGTTCCTGAGGATATCCCCTATCACAAAACATATTAATTAGTTTATCAATTTCATCTTGAAATACCCTATCATCACTCACTATTCTAGATAGTCTAACCATCTGCCCTTTCACTAAGTTCTTTTTTTGAAATTGGGGATGGCAACTCTCATAGTGCAGGAATGAATTTGAATAAGTCTTCTTTTGGAATATGTTGGAATCAATCCTATCCTTTTCTATATAGAATAATATATCTAGATATTCACATCCATTGTCGTAAATCGTACTGGTAAATTTCAAAAAGGTGGTGGTCATACCTAGAAACTCCACAAATTCCTGGATTTCTTCTTTGTTCCCTTACCAAAAAATGAGTATGTCGTCCAGGTATCATAAGTATAGTGCTATTCTGGACCAATAAACAGAAGTGAAAAGGAACTGTGGTTCCCAAAATGCTAAGACCAAATTAGCATATATAGGAGCACATCTGCCACCCATAGCCATCCCTGTACTCTGTTTGTAGTACTCGCCATCAAGAAAGATAAAGTTATTATTTAAAACCATTTCAGTAAGTTCCACTATAAGCTTACATTTAACTGTGCGCATGTTTCCAAATCTGGATAAACTTGCTTCAAACATTTCTAATCCTAAGGCATGTGGTATAACAGAAATAAATTAATAACATCTATTGTAACCATAATTGTATCAGAGTTAATCTCAGATGAGTGTTGTCTCACAACATCAAGGCAGTGCCAGGAGTCTTTGAGTATGTGGGGTAGCTGACTCAGAATACCCTTGCAGTGAAAATCCACATATGAGGCCACGACTTCGGTTTTGGAACCTTTGGCTGAAACTATGGGTCTAAAGGGTGGATTGTTCACATCTTTGTGTATTTTGGGAATGCCAAAGATGGATGGTGTGGTTGCTATCTCAACCATAAGATAATCATATTCTTCTTTATTTAATACACCCTCCATCAAAAATTCATGTAACTGCCAGTCAAGTTTGGTATATGCCCAATACACCTCATACTTGGAAACCTTTTCATATGTGTTGTTGTCATTTAGCATAAATTACATTTTACTCAAATAGTCCGTATTGGACATAACCACTACCCCACCACCCTTGTCTGGTTTCATTACTCTATATTTATCTGTGGAGATTAATTCCTTTAAACAAAATCTTTCTGCTGGGGTCAAATAATCATGTGCAGTGATCTCCTTCTTAACACATCTACTTATTTGTGTTTCACATAGAATTTCAAAAAGATGTATCATGGGATTTTGCGGGGGTATAAAAGTGCTTGTTCTTTTTAATGTCAATAATCCATCATCTCCCGCCTTTCAATTCTTCTTAATTGTCTTTACAATATTTCTCGAAATTCTTCCATGATCCTTAATTCTTCTCTTGTAAAATTTCTAAATTTTGTTCGGATTTGGTAATATTGCATTAATTTCATCAAACTATGAACTAATGCCTATGTTTCTTCATATTGTATATGCTGCATGGTAATTTTATGCAGAATGCATGTCTTACACTCACTTGTATCTTATTTCAAACTTTGACTTGTAAAATTCTCAAATTAAACTCATTGTTAATGAAAGATAGAGCTTGAAAAATGATTATCCTGTTTCTTCCAAGATATTTTGCATCAGTTTTCCTTTCAGTATATGATTACTTATGTTATTAATAACTTAAGACAGTAATATATATTGTTTTTTTTAATGATTCTAATGGTATAGCATGCATTTGATTTACAAAGTTAGTCTGTCTCTTCCTGTGACAAATGAGAGTAAAAAAATTTTTATTCCACCCCAAATGCATCTTCTGGGTGATTTTGTATGTGACACATACCATAAAAAGTGTTTAAATTCAAATTGCTTTAAGTATAAATAAGCATAGATATGACAATTTTACCTCTTAACACAACCATTGAAATAATGACTCTGGCTTAATTGCTTACAGTAATTATCATTTGCAGCTTTTCTCTCATTACCATTGGATGGCTTAACTAATGACACCCTTAAACATTCTTCCATCCTGCCTGTTTTAATGTCTTTACATTTGCTGGTCTCTGACAGCCTCCCTGATCTTATTGCATTATTTTATTTATTTTCTGGGGTGGATACTGACCTCCATGGACCATTTACAAACTCAGCCTGGAGTGGTATCTGGTTAAGTGGCTTGCTCAGAGTCACACAGATAAGCAGTGGAGGTTGAGGAAATCCATCCCTGTACCACAGTACCAGCTAAAACAGTTTATTTAAAGCTTCTTAATCCTCTATGCCAACTGCCAGAATTACAAAGGGAGCTACGTGAAATGAAAATGACAAAATTGAATTGATATTCCTTTATAGTAAACGTTTTGGCTTTTCTACTTGTCAGAGATCATAGGTTCATAGGTTCATACTAGGCTATCTGTCCTAGGGCATTTATAAGCCTAGCCAGAGTGTGTTTGGCTTTCACCACCCATTTTAAATTAATTTTGTTATGCCCTTTTTCGAGGTTAGTATACTGTGCCTCTGTCTAACAGTGACACAGAATTGATACCCGGGGTAAACCTATGATCTCCCATCCACTCATCAAGATTCCTCTTGAAGAGAGTCAATGAGGGACTCTGCCTAACCTGGACCTGGATTTTATTCCAGAGTGAAGGGAGCCTCTGGGTTATGAATCTGTCCCTCCAGCATGTCCTATTTATTTCAGTGCTGAGGTTCAAGTCTCTTGAGCGCGTAGCTCGATGGGATTTGGATTTTCTGAGGTGCAGCATGTCCATTAATTCCGGGTTGGACATGGCTTTATACGTCAGGCACAGATCGCCTCCGAGCAGGCGGTATGCCACTGAGTAGAGCTGGAGTTTCTTTAACCGGGCAGCATATGGCATCTGTTTGAGCCCTTTGATCCTCTTGGTGAGGTACTTTTGGGGTCTTTCCAGTTGCTACAGGTGTCTGGTAAGGTACATCCCAAAAGGGGCATTGTACTCAATTATGGGCCTGATGAGGGATGAGTAAAGAGGCACGATGACCTCCCCTGATCTAGACGTGAATCCCTTCATGATTAGGTGGGCTATATAAAATGTTTTTCTAACCACTTTGGCCACATGGTTGTCAAATGAGAGATTGTTATCAACTTGGGTCCCCAGGTCCCTAATTACTTCTTCTGTACTTAATGGATTACCACCTATGTGGTAATTTGTGGGCACTTTGTTTTTGCCAAAGGGGATGACTATACACTTTTTGGCATTTAGCTTGAGGCCATGGCTCTGGCACCAGTTGTCTGTTTCTATGAGGCCCTTTTGGAGGATGCTTGTGTCGGCTGGAGAGTCGATTATGGTGCCCAGTTTGCAGTCATCTGCGAACTTGGTCAGCCACAGTCCTTCCATGTTGGTCTGTACCTCCGAGAAATATATACCGAACAAGAGAGGTCCCAGGACTGAGCCTTGTGGGATGCCATTTGTAACTGGTTTGGAGTCTGACATGGCCCCAGCAATTCTAACCATGTGGGTTCTGTCCTTGAGCCAGTTTGCAACCCATCTAGTGACATAGAGGTTTATATTTAAGCTGGTGAGCTTATCTATAATGCCCGAGTGGGGGTATTGTATCGAAGGCTTTTGCGAGGTCCAGGTAGGCTGCGTGGACCACCTTCCCCTCATCAATGGCCTTGGTGACTGTTTCAAAGAAATTGACCAGGTTTAAGAGGCAGGATCTGCCCTTAACAAAGCCGAACTGGGTAGGATCCAGTGTCTGTAGGCCCCCAATATCTTTATTTATGAGGTCCATGATGATCCTTTCCATAGCTTTGCAGACCAAGCTAGTCGGGCTTATGGGGCGATAGTTTCCAGGATCTGTTGAGGCACCACCTTTGTGGAGAGGGACCACTGTTGCTGTACACCACTCTTTGGGTACATATCCTGTAGTAAGGCTGAGATTGAACAGTAGTTTTATGTTTGGGTTTAGCTTTTCTTGGAGTTCATGTAGGACGCAGCCCAGGACACTGTCTGGTCCCATTGATGCTGTGTTTTTTGCTTTGGAGAGGGCAGCTCTTACCTGAGCATCTGAGATGTCAGGGGGGCAGCACTCTGCGGGAATAGATATTTGCCCTTTTGGTGGAGAGGGGGGGAGAAGTTTGTGCTGAACCTGTCAGCTAGGATGTTGGCAGTGTCTGTGGGTTTGGTGTATTTTTTGTCATTTTGGACTAATTCTGAGCATATCTGGGAATTCCCACCCAGGTTCCTAACATAGCTAAAGAAAGCCTTGTGATTATCCTTAGCGTCCTGTGCAATTTTTCGCTCGAAGCTGGCCTTAGACGATTTTATGAGTGCCCGTAGTTTTTTGCTAATACTGATCAGAGATGCCTTCCCTTTTTGGGATTTTGCTCTATCAAGTAGTAGCTTCCTCCTTCTATTGTATAGTTTGTCTATGGCTGGGGTCCACCAGACAGGACGTCTGCCTTTGGAGGATTGGGTCTTGGTTTTATTTGGGATTGCATGATCCATGCATTCCTGAATGTGTTCATAGAATGTGTTTATAAAGGATTCTGCGGTCTGGGCCATATTTTCCACAGGCCCGGGGGCTTTGAAGGATTCCACCTCACTTTTGAGGAGTGTGAAATTTGCTTTAGAGAAGTTTTTCACTGCGGTTTTCTGGGCAGGGGGTGGGGTCGGGATGTGAATATCCAGTGAGATTAGTTTATGGTCTGATCTTACCAGTGAGGGATACACTTCTGGTCTGGAGCATAGAGTCCCCATGTTGGTGATGATCAGGTCCAGTATGTTTTCCCCTCTTGTGGGAGTGGTAACAAGTTGTTCCATAGCATTTGAGTTTATAAATTCTAGGAACCTTTGGGCTAGGGTGTTGGAGCTAGAGTAATGCTCCCAGTCTATGTTTGGGTAGTTGAAGTCACCCAGTATAATGGTGTTTGGAGAGACCTTCATATTTTCCAGTGTTCTCAGGAAGGCTGAGTGGGGTTCCTGGGTTTGGGAGGGTGGTCTGTAGCAGGCTATAAACTGGAAGGCAGTTTTATCCACTGTTAGTTGCACATGGATAGTCTCTGATGCTTCGTGCTGTGCCACCACCCTGGAGGTGTGGGTATCTTTGACGAATATTGATACTCCCCCTCTTTTTGTGGTTCGGTCCACGTTTTGGGGCCGAAAAGCATGGTATGAGGTATAACCTGGTAGTGCTGGGGTGCTCTCGGGAGCCTTGAACCAGGTTTCTGTTACTGCACAGATATCGATGTTCTCCATGCTAAGGAGAGTTTCAAGTGCGTGCATCTTGAGGTTTAGACTTCTGGCATTGAGTACCATTACTCTTAGTTTCTTATCCCTTGTGATACCTATGGAGGTGGGTTTGTCTTTTGAGCCTTGCCTAAAAAAGGCACTATGGGGGTAGCAAGAGCCTTTGCCAATATCTGAAAGCCCAGGGGTGACAGGTGCAAGCCGTCCCTAGCGAAGCATTGTGGACTGTCGAGCATGTCATCCCAGGCTGACAGGCATTGGATCCCCTTTAAATGACACCAATACTTAAGCCAATTGTTGAAATTGATCATCTTGTCTTCATATTGTGGCATCATTCTTGGTGAGGGTAAGATGCTACTCAAGGTCAGGGTCATACCGGCCTGGGCTATATGCTCAGAGAACTCCTCTATGTCTCTTTTCATGTAGTCCAGGGAGGTACATCTCAGGTCATTCACACCAGCACGGACAATGACCGAGTCATATTTGTACTTGCCTTGGAGTGACCGGAGTGCTTGTGTTATGTGGCGGATCCTAGCGCCCGACAGGTAGCTCACTATGACTTTCTCCTTGTTCAGCCTGGTGAGCGGGACGTCAGTGTGCCTGACAATAGAGTCACCTATTACAAGTGTATCAGGTGTGTTGTTTAGCCTTAAGGGCTGTGACTGTTTGGCACACTGGCTTTGTGAGCTGTGTGTTACACGTGTTTTGTTTTGGGGTAGCGGTTGCTTGGGTGTCTGCTTTGGAGGTCTCTGCTGCTTAGGCAGATTTATATTTAGAGCCTCTGAGTATGTTTTTGTGTGTTTATGTGTTTGGTTTGCTGTTGTGGTAGGTCTATGTGAGACTGGATTTGTAGTGATTGTGGTTTCCTTCTCCTCCTGACTGGTTTCGCCAGTACTGAGTTGAGAGAGCTTAGCCTCCAGTTTGGCTATATGGTTGCATCTCTCACATGTGTTGGAATTTGTTGGGAGGAGGAGAGGGTTGTCTGTGTACATGAGGCAGTTGTAACATTGCCTCAAGATTCCCATATTCACCAGCTGGACCGGAGAGGAGATTGACAACTGACCTTTGGACATGCTAGAATAGTATTGGGAATTCCTTTATAATTGAAAAAAGGGCCAATGGGGAATAAGGTCCTCAAGGGGAGTTTGTGAGGGTGTAGTGCTTTTAATGTTTTAGTTCTGACTTAGTGAGCAAGTGCCAGGTAACTTAAATGCAATGCGCTACAGGTAACTTAAATGCAAAATCATCTCCTACTTTCTGTACTGCCTGCATTCATTTACCTGTGACCGAAAGTTAGCTTACACTTCTGTAAGAGTCTCACTTTTATCTTTTGTTTCTTGATATCAGTATGCATTCAAACTCATCTGCTGCATCACATTCACTACTTTCCTTTGGTCATCTCTCAGGCTTTTTCCAGAATGTGGAGAGTAGACATGAGTCCTGAATGCTGTGTGTTCATGAAGGGAATAATGCTGCAACAAAAAAATGTGTGATCTCAAATGTCGCTTTAACAAATATGTCTCTAGAAATATTGAGTCTGAAAAAGTCAGGGAAGAAGGAGAAGGACCATTTAAGAAAGTGCTGTTAAGAGTATGAACCTATGCCTTTATAAGTGAATATATAATACTTAATACCATAGAAGCAGTGCGTTTGCTGTTTGTCATTATTTATAAGCAGAGCATGGCCTGAAAAACATAAATCAGTGTTCTACCTTTTTCCCTTAAGAATCCGACTAATTTTTTTAGATGGCTGCTGG
This sequence comes from Protopterus annectens, assembly GCF_019279795.1. Classification (NCBI taxonomy): domain Eukaryota; kingdom Metazoa; phylum Chordata; order Ceratodontiformes; family Protopteridae; genus Protopterus; species Protopterus annectens. Next base: position 555,000,225 of record NC_056747.1, read on the forward strand.
TGTGAATGGATAATATTTTTCCTGAAATGCCTGTACATTTGTTGCATGAGATAAATTGATGGCATGTTGCTGGGAAACCACTGCTGTGGTTTGGTTGAGGAAATAAAAAAAAAATCAGTAACATCAAAAAACACTATTTAAAGATTCAGGAGAAATGGTCACGGCTTATCCCAGGAAGGAAATAGGACAATGCAACATACAGAGCAATGTTTGGCTTGACAGGGTAAACAATAAAAGACAAGTGATTGGTCCTAGTAATCATCATTTGCAAGGACAAAGGAACATAGTTGAAATATTAGGGCAGACGGTTGTTTTTTAATTACTTATTTGAGATGCTCCCTCACATGATGTTTCCTCTGCCAAGTTTTGTGGCCATCATGTCCATCTTTTGGAGGGCTTTTTGATGATCTCATTAAGTTCCTTAATCTGACCTGTGAGGCTGTGCTGTGCCTCTGCTGAGGTCCTTGTAGCTAGTATCACTGTAACAAGAAGGGCCATTTTCTTCCCAAAGTCCTTTCTTAAAGAGTGCAAGAATGACCACGTTGACCTCTCTTATTCAATCCCCATATATCTGAACAAACTGAGGCTTGCCTTTGTGAGGTCCTGCAACACAGATGTCCTGAAGTCCTCATTTGTTAGAAATGAGGCAGCGAACCCTCCCCCCAAAGTCTCCAACTGAAAAGACAACAAGCCAGTCGGTTCCTTCCTCATATGCCCCTCCTTAGTTTCTTTCTCAGTGCTCTGGCTTCATTACCTGCATCGTTTGCACATCCCTTAAATTACAGACAGGAAAAATAGCTACAATGGTTCAGGAAAGGTAACCAGCCAAAAATCTGGGCACCTAACTGGCATAGTATTTCACACATTGCTTCCCATTCCAGTAGTATGGCAGGATACTTCTCAGAAATACAAGTTTAAAAAGTCTTAAAAATTCTGCAAAAAATATAAGCAGATATTAAAAAACACAGTCTAAAATCTGTTGACTTTAATGAATGATATTGCAAAATCAACAAATTATTATTTTTAGAACCTATGTTACATCCTACAACCTTGCTAACAAGTATCTCACATCTGTGTCAGGTATTCCAGTTATGTTTTATTGTATTCCACATACCTGTCAAGTGTACCTCATTACAAGGAACGTACCTCATTTGGGGTCTTAAAAAGTTCATGCTCCTAGAAGTTCCACATAGAAAGAGTCAGTCACACATCCAGTGTTAGGAATTTTTTAACTGATACCCATGGTAAATAGAAATGAATCATATTAGTTCATTAAAATAACTTTTTTATAAGTAAAGCCATCATATGGCCTTCCTTATTGAAGTTGCTAGTAAGGTGTTAAGTCTTCTGCATTTTGTCCATTTGTTTCACATTATGAGGGCTAGTGTTCCTCATTTTGGAGATGAGAGTTGAGAGCTATTGTATTCCACATCATCTTTAATGGATTTCTGTGAAGAATCATGTTGGCTAGGCTTACGTAGGCCCTTGGCCTAATACCTACCTATGAACCTATATACAGGTTGTGATGCTGTATTTTTTACATGAAAAAAGTGATTATACATTATATATCTCCATAATTGAATGTATTCATGTGTAAATTACATATATGCACTGCTAGAAATGACACCATGTTTCTTGGCATCAATTTAGATTTTTTTAACGAAAAGAAAGCCACAAGAGATTTATTATTCAGCTGAGATAGAATTACATACTTGTGTCTTTAATAAATGGTGATTTAGTGAAATTGTTAACAAGAGCTTCTATTTTACAGACAGACGTGGAGTTTCACTTTTATTATGATTTTCATAAAAGGGGAAATGGATTTATTTAAGATATGTTGATTAAGCCATTTACGATAACAATTCCTCCCCCATCTGTCAAAGTAACCAGTTAAGTAGAATGCATTTTCTTAGTAACAAAAAAACGTGCTGCCCAATTTCAGTATGTGCAATCATTTATTAATAATCGAAGGAGAAATTCAGTACTAGAAACAAGTGCACCCTAATTATAAGAATGACAATGAAATAATTTATACAAAGTAATCAAACCCTTTGGTAAAGGCTTTTATGTCATGCTTCAGAATTACAATCTGATGAAATGTGGGACACAGGATTGAATTACTTCACCAAACTGCTGCTATCCCCTGTTAATGGTAATTGTGAGGATACAGCAGCCTTTCTTGACAATGTCTTAGATATTTACCTCCTACTGTTTTTCAATTCAAACCTTTGATGAAAATATTCCCACTTCTTCTTTGCAGCAGACACCCAGCTGTCTTTCTTGAGAAAAGCAAGGTCTCTAAATCAGATCCCGACAATTTGTGACACAGCAGTCTATCTGAATCACGTTTTACCTATGTCACTGTGTCATTTCCTGACAAGTAAGTGTCCATCAGAGAAACATTTTCCGCAGCCTGAAGTTTATGTAGAACATGCTTTATGGACACAGTAAGAAGAAGAAAATAAAGACTTAATAAATATGTTTTATTAAGAGGGAATAATGATAAGAGGGCAGCAACATCATTAAACATGCTGTTTTTGTTTTTTTATTCTCTGGGCATGTCTAGCTCAGGCAAGGAGGAGGAGATGTTTTGTTTGCAACATCTGTTAAAAATGTTCCCTATAAAATTGCTTATAGTGGTGCCATTTTTCTTGGCTGGCTAACAGCGACCATTTTATAGAACAACTATTATGTTTTTATTACCAACCAAAAATATATACATCGAGCATCTTTCATCATGCGGTCTGTCAATACAGCAGAAGGTTACATTTAAATACTTTCTGGAAATACAGAATGATGCAGGAAAGAATGTTTTAAAGCAACTATCTTTTGTTAGATTTGCTGCCAAGTAAGCACCATTTTAAAGCTTTACCACAGAAGGCTTTCATAAAGAAAAGTGTTCATTTCTGCAGAAATGATAGCAGAAGATACTTGCACAGCAAACTGATTATATCAGGAAAAGGAAACACCAAAAACATTAAGAACCTTAAGAAAAATGTCTTGACACTTATCTGAAATGTCCATTTTTAGAATTTGATGTGTACTCTATATGGCAAATTAACCTGCTTAGAAGAAAATTCCTTCACAGTAGGGTTAAGATATGTAAAAGTCTATGTTTAAAATAAATAAATACACTCCATATCTAGTGAAATCACAATCTGGGTTATAATTTATTTTACAGCGGATAGCGCATTTTTTCTAGTAAGTTAAACTAGATTAAAGAAAATGAAATTACTGATAAACATATCGCAGTTGAGGCGAGTGCCTGATAGAGTTAGAAAACTGTAGGGGATTAATATTAAAAGAGGTCATCAAAGCATATGAAGAGAGTATTAAATGCCATTTTTGTTTTGGCTCTGGACACAAATTCTGCTTATTTTCTCACATGGATATTTAGAACTAGAGACTTATTCTTCCACAGAAACATTTTAAAACTAAATGATACACATTCTTTTATGAATATTAAGTTATTTCTCTCCCAGCACACTTACACACATGTACACACACACACACACACACATTAGGAGAATGAGCAGGAAGAGCATTGCATTTGGTCATTGACCTTGTATATACCTAAGTAACAGATACAGTCACTTCTGGACATTTTTCTGTACAACAGTTGGTCTTGTACACAGTAATCAATGAAGTAAATTAGCAAGCTAAACCTGTAAGTAGCAAATGTACATGCAGACCGAGAGTATCAACAGCAGTGAATTCAAGATATTGATAATTCAGGATATTTATTGTCCTTTGCATATATCACTGATTTCCAAACTTAAAAGTCTGCTTTCCTTCTCTGTCTTGATATTGCATTATGGCCAGAAATTGCTGTAGCCAGTTGTGCCTGCTGAGATTAGAATCTTTGGTAGCTGCTGTTTAATTTTACAGTCCTGATTCAGGCAGCTGATATGTCTAATGCATATGAGTGCTTCCCTGTTGTCTCTGTTACAGTACTCTTTGAGTTACATGACCGAAGGAAATAAATCTCCAGTGCTTTTGACGTTAGGTCTTATGTCATTTCTGTTCTTTAATTTATGACCTTGCTGCCTTTTCACTGATCCTTTTTGCGCACTGCACATTAATGTAATTGGAATGATAGCTTTTGCATCAGAAACAGAGGTTCAGAAATAAACTTTGAGTTTTGAAGGAGCCAGTAAGGTGATAATGAATGGTGTGCCCAATCACAGCTGTCTCCATCTTTGGGTAAGAAGGAACTCTAAGTAGATGCTAAAGAGTTTCTCCTCTACTGACTCAGTGTGTGTGTGTGTTTGTGTGTATCTGTCTTGTCACTTCATTGGCCCTTGTCATACTGAAGCACCATCTTGAGTGAGTACAGTGAGTGGTTAGATCAAAGGGACAGAGAAGAGAAACCATGACTAGCAGTCAAAAAGATAGTATCTTAAAGAAAAAGAAGACATTTTGAAGGCGAGCTTCTCATAATAATGGTATACCTTTCTAAACAGATGTGGGAGAGGTGCATGTAGTATTCCATATAAGGTAAGGATCGTGTTGTATACAGTCACATCGGGATCTCCTCATTTGGCTATAACATGTATACACTTTTCTTGGATTCTGGGCTCACCATAATCCATCTAACACAATTAATTTTCTTATTAATTATTTATAGCAGATCATCTTTAACATAAATATTAAAATGTCAGTTTGCAGTGCTCTGATTTAGTACTTTTATAGCTGAATAACATGTACTGAAATTTAAATCTTTAGGAAATTTAATATATCCATGTTGGGTATTTTAACCTATCCAAACTTCTCTGAAACTTTCTCCATCATTTTTCCAAATCAGTTGCCATTTATAGATCAGAGTCTACAGCAAAAGTTGTTCACTCACTTTAGGACATCTTCTGTAGCCTAACTCTTCTGTACTGGGCTACTCTGAAGACAAGAAAACTACAGAGAAGGAGGAGAAGACTACAAAGCACTTTTCCATCTGTGCTTCTCCTGATTCAATTGACTACAAGGACTTCATTGGCTTCCTAGGACAAAGTCTGCAGTGCTCCAATCTTTGGTGAGAGCAGAGGCTTCCACAAGACAGCTACCTGAGCTTTGGATCCAATAAAGGATTAGCGTACTTGATTTTGATTGGCCAGTTTCTGCAGGGACTTTGGCTGCATTGTGAATGGTTGGCTTCATTGAGGGTGGAGCCTTGCAGACTTTAAATAACAGGAGATGTGCTTAATTGGGGAAGTTGTTGCACTAACCAGTTTTTATCCTGCTAGATATCTAACAACAGGGCCAAGTCTAAAACAGGTAAGGGACCCTCTTTATCCTAGGTGTATATGATATAATTTTCAGTGTATTCTTTGTCTTATTTCATACAGTGAAATCATTGTTTCTTTTTTAGTTTATTAACTTACTCACTACACTTCTTGTGGATATATTGCTGAAACTAAGTTGTATTATTGAGTTTAAATAACACTGTGCTGTTGAATCTCATTGGTATTTTACTGTTCACTTTGCTTTGCTGATTGTTGTGGTAATACTGCCCTTTTGGGCCTTGTTGCTTTGTTAGGATTTTTCTCTACTGGCAGATATTACTGCAGTGTTACCAGTTACTCATTACTAGTAAGAGGTATATAAAAAATAACATATTATTTTAGCTCCTGATACTTTTGGTATTGTTGCAGTTCTGTTTGTTACTAATTACTGTATTGTTTCTGCATTTAAAGCTACTACACTCTAGAGTACAGGGTTACCTCTGGGTATACTCTTATTATTTAGGTGACTGTTGTACTGATACTGCACTGAAACTATTTGCTTTACAGTTACTGTACATAAAGCTACACTTATAGAGTAGAAGTGGTTATTACATTTACTGCACTTGGATCCACTCAGCTACAATAACTACTGCTCATTACTTTTACTAGTTATGTAGAGACCACATTAGCTTACTTGTAAAGCTATGATTTAAAGTTGCCACTCATTACTAATTATCTTATTAATCCTTCTTTTTTGCACTTGTGAATGCAACACTAGCCATAACTTCATATCCCATATTCTTACTTTATTCTAATCCAATAAATTATCCCTGTCTGTCTTATGCTAAGAGAAAGTTATTAAGCTATCCTGTTATTTAAACCCCTTTGAGTGCACTGGCTAATACGGAATCTCTGACACCATTTGTAATTCCTGCACCTAACCTGAGAGCACTAAGTATTTTCTGGCAATGTAGTAACTGCCTCATACTTAACTCTCAATGATTCAATATGTGAGAGGTGTAAATATTTACTTAGTGGCTACCTTCTCACCTCAGAACATGCTCAGTAAGCACACCACACATGGCACACACACAGAACAGAGCATTTTCACTAAACAGACATGCTGAGGTTAACTGAACACTGCCTATGCCACCTAGGATAAAGACTAAAAAATCTCGGAAATGAGTTGACACAGTAACATACCCACCTTCACCTTTTACACCCACAGCCAGAAAACATACTTTTAAGTGCTGCAAGTGTATAAACTCTCCTGCAACTTGAACAATTTAATGTAAGCATAGTTACAGAGACATGGTTTCAGAGCAATAAAAATACTCTCTCTCTTTTCCTGGGTCTAGTGCCTAACATATCCTCAGACCTACTTACAGTTGTGGGGAAATATCAGTATTTGATATGGATATCATCACTTCACAATATATTCCTTGTGACACTGCTTTTGAACTGATGTTGAAATCGCCATAAACAAGGCTAATTACCACTTCATAGTTAGCTATAGAACATCCTGTATATTCTTTTCTGAGCATTTTAACTATCTTAACACATTAGCTGAAATCTCATTAAAATGAACATCTTTCTACTGAGGAACATTAAGTATCCATCAATAAACTGTTTGATCTATACTGCCAATGTATGACATGCCCATTGCTTCCTTGACATTATAAATGATGGTTTTCTTTTTCAAATAGTTAACCATCTTACTATGGGCCTTGATAATCTTTATCTACAGCTCACAAATATGGGCATTTCTTTCACATCTGCATATGGATCAACCTGTCTTCTTAAATCAGGCCATAAATTAGTCACTTTTTCCTTTAAAACTGGTGGTACTTCCTCTGTAAATACCTTTGCATTTTAGGACTTGTCAAAAACAACATTCTTCGGCTAAGTGATGTCCTAAATAAACTCCCCTGTAATCATATTCCATTATATCCCATTGCTAAAGCTACTGCCTACACCTTTGACTTCTGCTCCCAAGTACAATACTGGCTTTTAAATGGATCAGCCAATCACCCGTAACACCTTGTACATGGGAAAATTTCCCCCTTCACTCACCCTAGCTACTGTACTGGAACAAATTCTTTCAGCCCTCTCAAACGTTGAGAGCACCTTAGTCATGGGCCATGATAATACACCAGGTTACCTTATTATCAGTGCTAAATAATGTCACTCTGAATCTTACTTATCCTTTGTTAACCTAAGCCTGGAAAACAACCAGTTCCAAAATGGTGGACCAACCACTGACCCTATGGGCATATTAATTTTATATGTAAAGATATATAATGTATTAGCTCAGACCGAATTATTCTGCACATTGATAATCTCTTAACCCTGAGACCTCATCAGTCTGGCTTTATCAAAGGAAGGTTCTGCCTCTTTAATCTCATTAATTTCTGTGAAAAATTTAATCAAAGCAGTGGATAGCATTTACAGAGTACATAAAGCATATTTTGACCTGCCCAAGACCTTTAACAATATTCCATATGAAGGTATTACTAATAGACTTGTAAATCTGTGTTTGATAGCTAACAGGTTGTCTAATGGAACCCATGTGGTTAAAGTCACAGATTCCACTAATAAAAGCAAAAGAGTTGTCAGTAATGTACCATAGGACTCAGTGTTGGGCCCTCACCTATTTGGCAATTATTTTTTAGATCTTCAGGCTAATACTCCTGGCCTGTAATTATTTAAGTTTGTAAAAACTGTAAACTAGGGGTTGTTATTCAATTTTCCACTTATCTCCACTAGATCCAAAGTAGACTTAATTCACCCGTACTCTGGTCTAATCATACCCATTATCATCAGAGATTCATAACTAAAAAGGTCAGTTACCTCAAAATTATTGGTTATCAGGACAGAATGGCTATCCTTTCTCTGTACTCAGCCTCTTATTGACTCCTCCAAGGAGACCTGTATCTAGCCTTTTGAGCCATGAAATATCCAACTATCTTTGACCTCTTATTCATTCACAGAATGAATAGTACCTCAAATACCCATATAATCAAACTAAATCTTCATCAACAGATAAGTCACTTTGGCATAACAGACTCACATCTCTTCACTTGGGAACAAACTTCTCCATATAGCAAGCTGAGTAACACTCTTACCACCTCCAAGGAAAGCCACAAATTCTCAAGAGTCTATCTTGCATTTCCCTCCTTCAGACTGGTGGGAACCTTTGAATAGAGGTTTTTTTCCTAGGCTAGAAATGGTCTGCAGTCTGATCACCTCTGTGGTCTATTGGTTGACACAGTATTAAATTCTGGAAAAGAAGAGTAATCTGCTTTCATATGCACCCAGTGTAATGTATTTTTAAGGTCCCAGTAGATGACATCAGTGCTTACCCAGTACATCTATGGTGCTTTCAAAAATTCTTCTTAGCTTGGTGCTTTAAGACATCTTCGAAACGAAACAATCACCACCAGGAAGTCAGCCAAAGCTCTTTATTCCAAAACCAAGCAGACAAGGCTGTCACCAGCCACGAAAAAACATGTAAACGCCTTAATCCTCTGATAACGGACAGTATGCGTTTTTGTCAGATTCTCGACTTCTTCAGACAATCAGTACATTCAATTAACACAGTATATATAACGTTGACCATCAATTGATTAATTGAAATTATTTTAAATGCAGCAGTCTTGAGTATTTTCAGCTTTACTTAGGAAGTTTATAGCTAAGGGTGCATCTCTAATACTGTTCCCTATACTTCCTGTAGGGTGCAACATAGCAGAACAGACCAACAGCTTCCAGAAGCCTTAGGGGATGACAAGTCAGTTTGAAAACAGCTCAAGGGTCAAGAGGATTAAGGCGTTTACATGTTTTTTCGTGGCTGGTGACAGCCTTGTCTGCTTGGTTTTGGAATAAAGAGCTTTGGCTGACTTCCTGGTGGTGATTGTTTCGTTTCGTGGTTGCCTTTTGACTCCGTTTCAGTTTGGTTGCATTTCCCACTTTTGATTTTATTGCTTTAAGACATCTTCCCAAAGTTGCAGTGCTTGGAATATCATATTCAGTTTTTCCCAGTGTGTGCCTTTCATTAGTGGTAATTGTAGGGTGTACTGTGTGATCTTTGAAGAAATAGACACCGTACTTGTTTCTTTCCAGCCCTGGGATTCATATCCAAAATTCAGTGAATGAGTTGAATCATGTGGTATTGTACACTTAAAAGACGGCCAGTAAAATGTCTGGAACCTTCAAGGCCTGTGGATGGATTTAATATGGTCTCATAATATGCTCACATTCACGAGCAGGTAACCTTGCATTATTTGCTCTTTGAGATCATTATATCATCATATCTCTATACTGCTGCCAGATGCATTCCCTAGCAATCGGTTTACCCACCTAACGTTCCAACTCTGCCAAGTCAAATTAATTTCTGTTTAGTGCTGTGCGATGATACTTTTAACTATAGCCCTCTTGTTCTCTTTTTTTTTCTTTTTTTTTTGTTTAAGGACTACCATATTATCTTTCCAGATGTGTTCTTATTTCTTTGAATATTATTTAAATATTTAAACCAGTTGCAGATGCTTACTTACTTTACCAGTAATCTGTCAGTGGGCACATTTTTACATTTAATAAATTTGTTTGTATTTTAATTTCACTATTCCATTTGACACTTTTGACGCCTTATACTGACCCTTTCCCAATGTCATCATTCCTTACTCTGTACAAACAGAAAGATTGTAGATAGCATCCCAAATGAAGTGTGAACAAAATTCTTAAAACAGGAATGTCATTTTATTTTTGAGATATAACCTTCTTAGTATATGTGCCAGTATTCCATTTGCATCTATTGATATTACTCTGCATTGGTCTAGAAGTATTGTTTTGTATAACTATACTATGCATCCTAAACAACTCGACATTCCCCACCTGATATGCTTTTCTAATATGCAGTCCACTACCTATAACATGCTATTTGTTATATTCTACTGTAAGCCATATTTTATCCACTCGTATATTTTTATATTTACAGTATTTATAATTCAGTATTGTTCTCACAGTCTTAAGTTAAGATTATTCAACTTCTGTAACAATGCTTTACCTCAAACTAGTTTACAAAACTGAGCACATAATTCTGAGTAACATTGGAATTTAGTATTACTGTGGGTATCTGTTTTACAACTGTTCCAAGTGGAATTCCTCTTCTTATTTAAAGTCCTTTAGCTAGTGGAGATCCAAGGTATGTTTCATGGAGTAACTTTTCTTGAATTAGTGTCATCATGTGTTGCCTCACAGCAAGAGATTCTCCCGTTTGATTCTCAGCTGGAGTGCCTTCTGTGTGCAGTCTGCATGTCCTCCCCGTGGTTGAGTAACATTCGAAAGACATGCGTGAATGGGTTTGCCTTCGTTGAAGGTTGGGCATCGAGCTGGCACCTCGGCACCATAAAAATCTACTGCCAATCATTAGCAGACCGGAGTTCTGCTGTGGCGACCCCTAACCAGGAAAAGCCGAAAGAAAAACAACAACAAGTGTCATCATGTAATAGATTATGGATAAAATACAAGAAAGGTCAGTCCTTTTATGCACTTGACCAATCAACTAGTCAAAGTTCTCTTTCCAGTAGATTGGCAAAATTAATTTCGAGTGAGTAGGATGTGTTAAATTTGGGAGGTTTTGAGAGTTTTAAAGGACCAATAAGGATGACTAAGACTGTGACCATTTTGACTGTGAGGAAAGATGAGTAAGGGTAGTGGATAGTTGAGGATATTTGTGATAAGTAAGACAACAAGAGAGATGGGATGCTTGGTGCCCTATTTAACTAACCATGATAGATTTAAGATGATTAAGTAACCTAGTTAAATGGAGATAAATAGAGGAGGACCAGCTGAAGTTAATCTTGCACCAGATGAGAAGTTTGTTTGCTTTGGTCAGAGAGAGAGAGAGAGTGTTTGAAGTAGAATATTTTCTAACATGGCTACTTTGGCTATAAGGAGGAAATATAGAGAGTGTTAACATAACGTTTAGTGTGCCCTGTGAGAAATAACTGTATGAGAGTCCTGTTTGGTGAATTACCAGAGGCACTGTTATTTTTGCAGATTAATTAGGGGAAAAAATATCATTGTTCCTCACCATTGGAAAGAAACTGAAGCCTTGTGTTGATCCTTGAAAATTAAGAAAATAGAGTTAATATGAGGTCAAATAAGGGGACATCCAGGAGTCTTCATTAAGGCAGGACTCAGAAATTGCATGCAGTTCAGTTTTATACAGAAAGGCCTGTGTTTCAAGGGGTGACAGTATGTTATTCATACTGCTTAAGTTTATTGATGTAGTAGCAAAAGGTCTAGGCCTTGGTACAAAAGAAGGAAGTTTAGGATTTACATGGATGGCACCTGATTGCAGAATGAATATGCAAATATGCTTCTGAAATTTCCACATTGTTGTAGCAGGGAATATTTATAGAGAAGGGAAAAGGCAGCACTCATAACAATTTCTATTTAGAGGGGTCACGACTGTTTTTTAACTAGCCTTCCAGTCATTTATACTGAATTAGAAGTCATTTCAATAAAGATTAGACTAAGCTTATATTCCTTTAATAAAGGGAAGACTGCATGTGAAAATGGTGTGTAAACAATGTTGCAGTAGTTAGGATATAGGTGATGACTGGGGCATTTTGGGTGGAAGGGGAGCAAAGCAGGGCACATCACCCATGTAAGTGGGAGCCAGTCATTCTGTGGATGTGAAGAACAAAGACTAAGGGGAAACATGTAGATCTAGTCATTAAGTAAATGTAAAAGACTGAAAAAAGGGTTATAATCTAACAAAAGTATGAAAAGTGGTCAAGATTCATAAACAGGTCAGGCTTCATTGAAAAGGTCCTGTTAGAGTGATCATAGAAACCAGCAATTCAGAGACACATTAGCTGTAATGAGGACAGACCTCGTTATCAGCTATTTTGCATGTCTGTGAATCTCTCAGGGATTACTGGAAAACAAACAGACCCTTTTCTGTTACCCTTGCAGTAATCACCACTTGCAGATGGTGCATTGTGTTAGAACAGGTACCCCCCACACACACACACACACATGCACACAATTGTAGTGTTGGGAGTGTTAGGCAGATTGTTGGTAATGTTAAGAGTATAGTATGGATCTTTTCAAAGTGTCAGTATGGAAGTAATGGAATTAGGGTAACAGTATAGAAGATATTATGTCAGTTGATGGTATTGCAGAGGAGGAGTAGAATGCACTCAAGTAATGTTGCAGGAGTTGCATCACATTGAAGCTAGGAAAATAGATTTATAATGAGCTTTCAAAGAGGCAATGATTTGAGTTGTTGTATTCTGATGGGTAGTTGGTTTCAGTTATTTGAACAAGAAAAAACATCTGTGGTCTCCATACTTGTTAATAATGTTTCTTATTAATTTAGCCTGAGTAGAGGACCTTAGTTACCTGATAGGGATATCATCTGGATAACGCTGGAGAAGGTGCTGTTGAACAGCAAGGTGTGTTTGAAGTTTGCTTGCATAAATTATAATTTGTTTTTAAAGGGCATCCAGAAAAGGTTGTTCAGGGTATTAACGTGGTAGACATGGGAACATTTACGTGCCACAGATTCCCATTTTGTTCTGTGCTACTTCATTATTCTGAGAATGTACGTTTCATGATCAGCCTTTTTTTTCATGAAGATGCAGGTCATTTGATCTTTCCTTACATATAGCATATAGCATACTTGAATATGTGAGACTTCAGGTGACAGCATGATTGCATGTGGCAGTGTGACATGTCAATGCAAGGACAGGAAATAATGGTAGCATTTCTTCTATGCTTACGTGACTCTTCTGAGACAAAGTTAGGGCATCAAACAGAAATAGGATATCACAAGTCAATATAGAAGTTCAATAGAATTCTTCCATTGGTGGGGAGGGCATTATTTTAGTGTACTAGATCTGGTGCCTGATGTCAGCAGGTCTGCTGGTATCTACCATGAGGAAAAGTGGCATAGAAAATATTCTAATTAAGCGGAGGATCAGAAAATGGATTCAGGCTGATGTAGCCACACTTAAGGATAATGTTTTACAGTGGCAAATGAGACTGTAATTCAATCATAGTGAGAATATAGTGTACTACAGTGTCAAGAACTGTATGGACACATTTTATCAGACTTGATCATTTAAGTTATTTTTAGTCAGGAAAAATTATAACACGATTGATTTTTATTGCAGCAGATTAGTATTAGTATATGTGAAGCAGGTCTATATGTAGAGGAAGTAAGACTTGTGTTCCTTTGTTACTTACTATAGGCTAAAATGGAGCACTCATTTCTTATTATACAAACCTTTTGATAAGAGCAAACAAAAAAGCACATCCATAGAAGTCATCAGTATAGGCCTACAAGAAGAAACCTAATTCACTGAAATTTTAACTTCAGAAAATTTGAAAGCAAATAGCCTTTACAAAGCCAGAAAATAGAGCTAATACTCTGAAGCATGACTTTCCACTGTACCTCATTGAGGAATGCCCCTCTTTTTTGTCTTAAAAGGTATATGTTGCACAGGTAAGGAATGTGGCACACATTCATTGTTCATAATTGTTTAACAAATATCCATGTTAAATAATTCTAAATATTAATGAATCATATAAAATCATCAAAATAATTTTAAATTATGACAAAATCAGTTAGTAACCATACTGTGATTTTTTTTTTAGTTGAAGTTGTAGAAAGTGTATTGCATTTTACTCCTTTGTTCTATACTGACGAACATAAAAGTTTGAAAGCTATGTTGACAGGCACCGCACCATCAGTAGTCATGATGGTAATGATGGTTAATACAGTTTTCCAAAAAAAGAGAAATACATTTGCCTTAGAGGAAATGGCTTATAAAATATCTGCTCAAATTTCACAGGTTGTCAAAAAAGTGCAAGGTCTTTAAGCCTAAAGAGGTCCCTCAACTATGCCATTTTAATGTACCTCAGAGCTAGAACTGACTTGACATTATTTACTGCTCCATTTTGCCAGCAAGGGATGAATAATGGTGGCATTGAAAGTGATTTTACAGTGAGATCACACTGGGGGTTACTTTAGTTGTCAGTTGATCATGCATCCTTCTTGGGTGGTGTTAGTGACTTTTGTCACATCGGATTAAATGTTATCACAGAAGATGCCTTTAAAACTGCAGAAATGACAACATAATGGCATTAATGAACTTTAATTTAAATTTTCTTCTCACTCTGTGGATTAATGGGCAGAAATGACATTGCTATTTCAGGCTAGTATGAAAAATGGAAAATAAGCCAATTATTTTAGTTATGTACTCCACTGATTAAGCATATATATATTCCTTTCTTGTTCTCCTGTTAGCTGAGTATAATGGAGCACTTTCAGGCTTTTCTTGTGCATAAAATAATAACTCAACATTTTTTTGAAGGAAATTAGCATGATACTTGTTTTCCTTAACTTAACAAGACAAAAAGTGTTGATCTCCTTCATGACCATCATATTTCTGACTAGTTTACGCAGTCTTACTTATTGCATAACATTAATCCCTAACCCTTACAACTACTTTGTAGTATTACAACTAATTATTCAAAGAATATCCTCCTTTACCCCTATGAATTCATATTATCAGGCTGTGTTAAAGGGTTTCCAATCTATCTGACCATAGAAATTAGGCTGCACTGTTTGTTGAACAATAGTAATTTCTTAGGGTATGAGATGCATACTTGTCCAGCTATTATGACAGCAGTATCTTTGTAACTAGTAATTGCATAATACTGTTTTAATGTTTATATCTACTGTGGGATAAAACCAGTAAACCCATTTGTTGGGAAAACTGATCATTAAGCATATACCTATATTTTTCGGGTCTTTCTATAGCCATTTATTATGCCAGTTTTATCTGCAAATGATGACATCAGTGATTTAGTTATTCTCTGCTGTGAGAACAGGTTCATAGGAGCAAGTTAATTTCCAGGGACAGAGTGTTCTCAGACTGCTTCAAAATGAAAAGTAAAGAGGCCCTGATGCAATAATTCACTCGTACAATTTCTCAAATTTAATTGCATTTTAGTAACCTCTTTTCTGTCTCAAGGCCAACCAAACCTGTAGGGAAAAAAGAAAAATTCATCTGTAAGTGCTGCTGTGATTCATAGCTTCTTTGGGAGACACTGCAAACTTTACTGTATATCTTAGAGTTAGATGAAGCTGCCTTTACAAAGATAATACATACTGTATACCTTACAAATTCTATGAGACAATAAAACTTACTTTAAATGGATTGCTATGTTGATAGGAAGGTATTCTGGAATACAAAGTATATGTCTTTCCTCCAGCTCCCTGTCAGAAGTTCAGGATCTGCTAATAGAAGTCTGATATTTGAAAAACTAAGGTGCCATTCATTCACAAAACAGTGTGTGAAATTTGCTGTTGAACATTTAAAACATGTTTGTAGGTAAGAGTTTTTTTTAGCTTGCACTCCCTGATTGGGGGGGGGGGGCAAGTCCCCTCTTCATAGATGTTGGATCAGTGCAGCTCAGAGAAAGAAGAATGCTCTAGGTTACAGCAGTTTCAGACTTGGTGTATACCCCCCCTATATTCATGCTTCTCCTTTCATAATTCTGAAGATCACAACTACTGTCCTCATACATTCAAAAGGCACTTTCCCTGTGCACCTGATTAAAAAAAAACAAAAGCAATGGGTGACAGAAGCTGAAATTAGCCTAATGTTTGCCTGTAACTTTTAAGATCCATATCAGTTCTTGATTATAGCTAGTATGTTTCCTTCAGAAGTACATCCTAGTACACTTCTCCTTTTGTCTTTTGTAATACAGAAAACATTTTCAGGCTTTGCCATCTCCTCCAGCAGTGCATATCAGTATGTCCTTGTGTTTTTCTCTTAAACATAATTTCTTTTGTGTGTGTGTGTGTATGTGTGTGTGTGTGTGTGTGTCTATATATATATATATATATATATATATATATATATATATATATATATATATATATCTTTTTTTCGGGGGATGATTGACATTTGGTGTCTCTATGTATAATTCCCATACCATCGTTTGTTGGATTTTGCCAACTGTCTGCCTTGTCAATGCGATTGTTAGGCTTTGTCATGTGGTTAAGGTCTCTTGCTGCAAAGTTTATGCCACTTGAAATGACATCATCCATAAGGGAACATCAATATTTTCTGTAATGTGGGAGCTGTACATGCAAGAATAATTATAAATATGGCAGCTAATGTAAAAGGGGTTTAGTGATCTCCATGGTGGTTATATTCCCACCTTCTCCATGTTGCACTTGCATTCAGTGTCAAATTCAAAAAGTAGAGCAGGACATAGGCTGCATGTTTTTTTCCCCACTTAACTCCCTGGACAGCCTTTTCTGTTCCTGTGCTTTATTTCAAATACTTTTATCATCAATATTCTTGACATGTTTTCTCCATCTGTACTGTTTGGTTAACTTTCGTGATCTTTTTCAGAAGAGTCACCTTCCTGCGGACGTTTTGGTTGTTTAATTCCATCTCTTCCTAATTACTGGAAATTATGTTACAGAAAAAGGAGTTTGTGGAAATGTCCTATTCATTATGATAACTAAATCTCTCTCATGGTATAATAAACAAAGATAGTTTACTAAAATGAATTCCAAATGTATAACAATTAGAAAAACAAGGATACAGTTGCCCTGGCTCATACTTTATGTAATTTGTTTGCTGGAAGAAGAATGTATTTTGCCCATACAGTTTTCCCATTAAATGCATACAGTGCTGTTTCTTTGCCACCTTTTCCTCATCTCCCTTCCATTTAACCTCTGCTGCCTTAAATGCAACTGTGATTTCTTTTCCTACTATGATTTCTGGATGTCATTTCCTTTCATCTAATGCCCACCCTCTTCCTGAATGAATGTTTTTCTCAGCTTTACAGCATAGCTTCACTTTCAAATGCTTTTTGTTTTTTGAAACACAAAAAAAATTCATATAAAACAATATTATACAGTCCTAATTTCTGAAAATTTACATTCATTAGAAGTATAGGAATTGCAAAGCAATTTAGACATGTGACAATGTATACCTGCAATTACACACTCTTAGGCCATACCCCTACTTTCTGTAGCAGTGCTAACCTAGCAAACGCTGGGTGAGTTTGTGAATACTTATTCAGTCATCTGCACTCCCTTTGAAGGCTGATGGTGTATCATGCTGCTTAATCTACAGGAGTAATCTGTTCCATATGGAAGGCATCGGGTGGTGAGTTTTCATGTTTTCCATGTTGTTTTATTTATATACTAGTAAAGTTTTTATATATATATATATATATATATATATATATATATATATATATATCATTAAGAATACTGACAGACTGAAATCAGTGGAGAATTCAGTAAATAGTACACTTAGAATGTTAAAAAAATGACTATATGAGTCCTACCATTATTCAATAGAAAGTATTTTGTCTATATATAGAGTTTATCCTAATATGGTATAGGAGGGTATACTTTCTTCTGTGCTGTCATGGCAACATCCCACATTGAGTATTTGCACTACGTAGTCATTCTTTTTTCTACTTAAAACTAATAAAAGGGCAAAAAAGTAATCTAAGATAATATGGGCTCACTTTATGATTTCCTCATCTAACCTTTGTTATTTCTTCCAAAGAACTAACATCATAAATCTAAATCTGTAGTCATGTATGCCTAATCCAGGCCCATCCCTTCACCAAGAGGCAGATGCCAGAGGTAACCTCACTTACAACATAAAGATTTGGGATAAAGAGTCTTTTGATCTCTACCTTATTGCAGTGTCTGCGAGTGCTTTCTTGTCTAAACACTGTTATTTGGTGAAATTACTAATGTAGGAGTTTATCAAAATATAATGTTCCAGACAGGTATTCAGTATTACAATCAGCTAAATCTGATTGCTTGTATCTTTAGATTCTTTTTCTCTTGCGTAAAACTTTCTATTAAGAATTTACCCTTGCATCCAAAATTATATTCTCAAACTAGCTTAATCCTTTTCAGTAGCGGTACACATCCAGTGAAGGTTAAAATAATTTTCCTAGTGTCTAACCCTAAATGTTGTTCTCTACTATATAATCCAAAATAACAAAAGTAGCATGTATTTTGTACTGTAGTGGCTTATACAGTTGTCTATTCCATGGACATAGCTTTCCATATAATTTCTGCCTACTTACATGTGTATAGCATATGAACCACTCCTGATTTTTCTTGTCCACATCCACAGCAACTAGAATGATCTTTTCTGTTCATACATAATAAACATAATTGTATGAAAAACATAGAGGATTATGATTGTGTCACTAAGTGTAACCATTTTTTCTGTGTTTGAGACATGCATGCCAACAATTCACCTCAGAAGCAAAATTCAAGATGTGAATATTGACATCCATGTAGGGAACACATAATAAAGGGTTACGAATAGTGAGACAAAATCATAACTTTTTGGAGTGCATGGATCTTTATCTGCTCCATGCCGTACCAGTTAAAGAAAAAATGTAGGCACACAAAGTTTTTTTGCCAGTTTTCAAAGCCTTTGGAAGCTATTAAAATACTTCATCACTGTCAAACAGATAGCAGGCAGAAAAGGTGTCTCCATGAAGAATGAAGAACTTTGAAAGCTCTTAGACTGTTTTCTCTGACGCAATTAAAAGGTGTTGCAGAGCGAAATTCTAACAGCTGTTGAAAGCTGTTTTACCTTCTGCCATTGTCCTTTTACCAGACAACACTCCACTGTTCATCCCTAGTGTGAGACCCAATCTTAACAGCGCTTAGTGGTGCTTGTCTTTTTCTTGATATCAGAGCACTATTGCAGTGTGCCATTCACTACATCCTGTTTATCACCCTCATCTTTCAATCACTCTCATCTTTCAATCACATAGAAGTCCCATTCACCTGTGACAGTTACAGATGTCCTTGGTTCCACACTTACCACCCTTGTAACTAGTACATCATTTTAATATCCTGCCATTAACCTGCAAGATTATGGATTAAACACTCATTGATAACAATATAAATTTTTGTAGTGTGTCATGAACTCTCTGCTGTCTTCTTTCCAAATTTCTTCCTTATCACATTTTCTATAAAGAAATCACAGACTTTTACAGAATTCTGTTTGTCTGCTTCTCACTTCCTCCCAGTTCCCATCTTTGTTCCATTGCTATTTGGCACATGCAAAATTCATTGATGCCACACTTATTCACTGCATTTAATTCTGAGTAGTTATTTCCACATTCATCTCACAGGAAATGCACTTGATCAATGATCTCTCGATTCTGTGCCGTCAAATAAATAAAGTATACTTCATACTTAGCATTCTGTATAAATTCAATTCACAAGTCAGCTGGAAACTGGCATGCATTTGCCTTGCATACCTTCATTTTTTTCTATATTTACATTCGTCAGCTTATCTGTTAACCTTGTTTTCTATTTGGATTTGAGTTTCCATACTAAGAGTTTCTCTGATTTATCTGCATGAGCCCAAAAGAATCATTTTCTATATAACATCTCTTACTCGATAGCTGTTACTTCAATATTCTTTAGCCTGTATAATAATATGATTTAATTATGGTGGTACTGGAATATGTCCACCCTCCATTTCCTTATCCATCATACTTTGAATGTTCCCAATCATTCTTCTCTCATTCAGCTGTTTAATTTCTCTTAATTCTTACTTAACCTGCTGAGTTTTCAGTATTTAAAACTTTCAAGATTTTGGCTTCAGTATTTTGAATTTCAACATTATTAGCTTTCAAGATTTAGAGGCGGACCCATATATATTCAAGTATAGATGAAAAAGGATTCAGTTATGGCAGCTAAGGAAACACTGGAAGAGACTAAAAAGATAATACAAAAAGTGAGAAGCTGGAAATTCTTGTTTATGACTCTGGATAGCAAGATACAAGCAGTGAATTTTTTTTAGTCTCTTTAGTTTGATGTTTGCATATTTTTATGAATCAGAGGAGAGGTTGTGGATGATAAAGAGTTGAAGAAACTTTGTTTGGGAAGTAAGGAGAAGAATAATTTAGAATGATAATTTGATTGTCCCTGCAGAACAAGGTGGTTTTGTTGATCTCATCTGGATAGATACTTTAGAGCTATGCAGTTACAGCTCATAAACATACTACAAGTAGAAGATTATAACTCAAAGGGGAAAGGGATGATGATGAAACAGGAAATTCAAGAAATAACGAGCGAGTTTGATTTTGGATGTAGACCCTTAAGGAAAATAACAACAACCATACACATTATATTCATAAAGTAGCAGAAAGTACTCTAAGAACTAAGCCAACATCAGAATGGAGAAAGAAGATTTTGTCAATAGGAATACCTGCAAGTAGGGGTGTAGAAAACAGGCAAGGGGGTGGAATTTATTGGAGAAAATTGGTAAATGAACCAAGGTATTGTTAGCAAATAACTAGAGAGGAAAAGTTAATAGAGTTGGAAGAGGCTAAGCAAGAAGTTTAAACTATGGGTTAGAGACTGCCTTCACTACCAAGGATTGATATAAGAGTATATGCAAAGAGAAAGGGATCAGGAGGTGCTGAATGAAAGATCAGCTTTGTTACAGGTTTTACTTTAGTCTAGAAGAAAAGCTGCTATTCAAGGGATAGTTAGTAAAATATTGCAAGATAACTATAAGAATCCATCAGCAGAAGTTAGAAAGGATTGAGAACAGAGACTGGAAAGGCAATTCTCAAAAGAACAGTAGGGAGAAAACTGTATGGCACCCAAGAATGCAGCAAATTCCAGAAGGCTTAACATATTTGCTTTGAAGTATTTGCATAGTAAATTTTATATCCTAAGCAGATTTCAATAAATTTTTCCTCGAGTAGATTGCAAATGATGATGGTATGATAGGAAAGAGAGAGGGAGCCGAGAACATGTTCTTTGGAAGTGTAACAAATTGGCAGATTTTAAAAATTCCATACAGAGAGTACTTTGAAATGTTGGGGGTGCAAGTGGCTGTAACAAAGGAAATTATTCTTTTGAGCTGGGACACAGGATCTGAATTGCCCTATTAAGTTTATTGCTGTTTATTGCAAAAAAAATACTAGGAATGGAAATCAAAATATAAACCAACTATAGAGGAGATAAAAGGGAAGGAGCAAATTGCATAGAAAGAAATGAAATTTGTTACAATAATACATGCAGTATAATGTTCAGGAGGAGGAGTGAGGTTTAATGGAAGGCAGGAATTGAGCAATTTATTTAATGTTGGATTGAATGGCAGATGTCATAATGAAATAAAAGATATATGTAATGTATAATGCATGAAAATATAGTTTGTTTTCTTTTTTATTAATTTATTTGAGCTAATAACTTAAGTGATAATTTAATAAAAGTGTTACAAAGCCTGATTAAAGACTAATTGTCAGTTATCTCCTGACCATGGGTGCTAAAATGCCTCTGATCAGTTAAGGTAAAAGAATCTCTGCATTTTAGCTGTCCTAGTCCTTAATTATACTGATTAACAAAGCACTAACCTGAGCCCCCTTATGTCCAACAGTAATGTAATAGCCACTTGTTCAAGTCACATCATTCCTGATAACTACATTAGAGTGCTTCTCTAATCTGCCCCATGATAAATGGATAAACCTTTCATTATCCCCCTGCATCCCTCTTCATCTTTGTACACCATATCTGCCCTATATTTTCTCCTGCTTGATGTAAACATACAGTCTATGCTGTCAAAATTACATGTAAACATACAATCTTTGACACTAGTAGTGCCAGTACCTCCTAATCCATGCCTTTCCTTTAGACATCTTTAAACTGCTCTCAGCTTGTCGAAAACCCACATATAATGCTTGCTGATCATTTTCAACTCCTTAATTTTCTTTTCTTCCCCTGCTGCACTCTTCCAAACTAATAACCCTAAACATAGTAGCATGGGTTCATTTACTTTTTTAGGCTTCTTCGAAACCAAGGAAAAGCAGGCATGCATTAGACATTATTTGGGACTTCTTCCTAAACTGTTAACATTGAAGACAGTCTTGTTACCTAGCCTCTTTTTCAGAGTGTGTCTGCCTCGTTTTGTGTTGGGGTGGGGGTGGTAGAACACATAGTGACCTGCTATGCTTACAATTTTACCTTAATGCATCTTCCTCTCACTTAATCCAATTTATGATTGAAGAGTTCTTTATACTTGAATTTTTGCCCTGCTTTGCTCCTTCCTTTCCTTTAATTCAGTAACATTAGGTAGGGGGACATGTCTCAGAGAGCAATTATTTTAAGATCTATGTTTAAAGATTCTTCACCTGTGATCACAACAGATGCTGTGTATCATATGATATAATTTGTCCTACAATAATCAAACCTCAATTTTTATTACGTAATCATGGTGTCAATGGTGTACCAGGTAGCACATTTGCCTTTGGTGCAGAAGGCTGTGGGCTCTGTTCCCACACCTGATAGAGCAATAGCTGACACTGCAGTACAGCATAAGGGTGGTGGTGGTGCACTCCAGAGTGTGACATCCTTTAGATGATATATTAAACTGAGGCCTCATCAGCTTGAGTTGGTAGGAGGTCTTGTGGATGTAAAAGATCCCATGGCACCTATCGAAAACAGTAAGGGTCCTTTATTGTATAGAAGTGTTCGCTCAGTTTTACAAATATATTCAAGTTAATGTATTCACATATTTACAGAGATTTGTGTTAGATTTTCATCCTTTCATCATTTAAAAAAATTCCCATATATGTGTATAGACCCCCACTCCTTTTTCGATAAACACCACTTAATTTTCGTACTATAGTTGATATTACCTAATTTTCAATGTACATAATTTCATTCAGTCTTTCATTACTTCTTCTTCTTACAGCTTTTCCCAGTTAGGGGTCGCCACAGCGGATCTCCTTGTCCGCTCATGATTGGCAGTGGAGTTTTACGGTATCGAGTTGCCAGCCCGGCGCCCAACCTTCCACAGAAGGCACACACATGCCCACATTCACACCTAGGGCCAATTTAGAGTGTCCAATCCACCTGCAGCATGTCTTTGGGATGTGGGAGGAAATCGGAGCACCCAGAGGAAACCCACGCAACCACAAGGAGGACATGCAGACTCCGCACAGAAGGCACCCCAGCCGAGGATCGAACCAGAGAACCTCTTGCTGTGAGGCGGCAATGCTAACCACTGCATCACTGTGGCCGCCCATTCAGTCTTTCATTACAAATAGTCCAAATAATATAAAAGAGTTTTTTATCTAAGCTTTTAATGTCTTCCCTACTTGCATCCTCATGAAATCTATATTCAGTCATATCCATATATAACTATTTATAATGTATTTTATTCAAAATATTTTTATTTCCCATATTTTTTTACTCTTCTGCATGTCAGAAAACATACTCTGCAGATTATATTCCACCAAAAAAATGCAAACCCTCTCATTTACCTTTTTATAATGTATGTTTCCCTTCACTGGCAATCTATTTATTTGTAATCGCCATAAAATGCCTCACATTCCATGTTGTTTATGCACCATTTATTTCAGTTCATTTCCTTTATTCCTACCCTTAGGTTAATTTAGTTTGCAGTATAGAGTTAACATTGATCAGAATACATGCATTTAAACATAAAACATACAAAAAATAAAACAAATTATAAATGTATTTCTTTGTTTAATAGCTTTTATTTTTCTACCTTCAAATGTTTCCGTGTGTTTTATACAATAGTGTTCTGTCATTATGTTGTTATACCATACTCTCCTATTTTCTTCCACTTTTACTATATTTAATTTCCACATTTTTTTATTTTTTTCTTGATATATTTTTATCTCAATCATATTTTATCTTAAACATTTTTGTTACTGAATTATTTTCTTTGCCATGTATCCATCTTACACCCTATACAAATTTAAAGATGCTCCATAAAGCACTGGATTCAGTAAACCTAAACCACCATCATCCTTATCCATATAGAACACTACTCTCCTCACTAAATTTTTAATCTAGAACCCCAAATAAATCTAAATATTAAGTTTGTTGGCAGTATATATATATATATATATATATATATATATATATATATATATATATATATATATATATACACACACACTAGCCATACACGCTATTTTCCCATCCATATAGAATTTATCAGGTGCACCTTTTTCCTATAAGATAATTTATATTTAATCCATATACTAATATCTCTTAATACTTGCAAAATTTTTATCAATTGTTTCTTAACCACACTTAACGAGCAAATTTTATTCCTAAAACAGATATTTCTTTTATTCCAAAATCAATTCCTTTCAACTTCTTTTCTGACCCAACTCCTTTACTTTTTTCTTTATTTAATGGCACTCCAATACCTTATAAACTGTTATTTACATTGGTAATCACTTGTTCCATCATTTTACTTTTCACAGTCTCAAGAATAATAATATAATGCACATAAGACATAATAAATGGATATTCAGTACCATTACTCTGTATATACCAAGCCTTTTTCAATTTTCCATTTTTTTTTTATATGCAATTTATAACTATCACAAATAAAATACCATTCAATGGGCATCCTTGGTTTAAACCCCTATTCATCTCTATCTCTTCACTTAACCATCCATTTATCAAAACTCTTATTAAAACTGATTTAGTCACATTCTGTATCTGTTTACTAAAATTGTATTCTTCCATTATTTTCCATAATACATCATGAGCTAGCATGTGAAATGTTTTTTGTATATCCCCTACCAATACTTTTGCTACATTATTTTCTTTTTGAATATTATCTATCATTTTTATAACAATCAGTAATACTTCCTGGCATCCTTTCCTATTAATTCCATAAATACTATCCTCTAGCACTTTATGTATCTTATTTTCTATTTTTATTTGTATTATTTTCATAAATATTTTATAGTCATTGTTATTTAATGCAACTGTCATTTCAACCCTCTCTTCTTTTTTTCATATGAATTTCATGATACTGCTATATATCTGTGTATGACAAATACATGTTTTATCCATTCATTAAATATACATATCAAAGTTGCTTTTTGCTGTAATTCCAAATTCTTATACAATAAATAAACTATACCATCTAAACCTGCTGCTGAATTAAGATTTACTTTCTTCATTACCACATCTAATTCCACTATAGTAATCTGTTTGCCTGTATCTTTATTTATTTCTTCAGTGAATTTCTTAACATTCCAGTCATGTTCATTTCTTGTCTTTTTTGTCAATATCTCTTTAACATACTTTACTACAATTTCAGCGATTCTACATTGCCGCTTTATAATTTCTATTTTTGCTGTTTTCTTCATTTCCCTCTTTATACCACTTTCATTGTTTTACCTTTTTATTTAAGTAAGTAAACACCTATTCCTTTTTTCCTTGCAAAAATAACAGCAACCCCTTTATTTTTTTTCTTGTTTTCTTTTATATGTAGAGTCTTCTTTTCTATAATATGCAGTCTCATTTTTTCCAAACTTTCTAATACTTTATCCTGTAACTCTCCATATTCTTGTGTTTTTTTTTCTTTTTGGCTCAATCTCCATTCCCATCATAAGTAATCCAATTTATATTTTCTTGAAAAAATAACCACAATTTTGTCCAGTTATAACAAATTTTCATAGTTACTTTTGCTTTCCTTAACTGACACATATTTCATTTTTTCATTCCAAACTCTCTCTCTCTCATTTACATGCTTTTCTTATTTTTATAGCTCTTTATTTTCTTCAATTTCTTTCCGTATTGCCATATGGTATGAAAAACCTGACTCTACTGCTTCTTCCATAATTTTTATACTTTTAGAAACTAATAAAATAGTTAATCTCTGACTTAACATTTCCTCTTCTATACATACTTGTATTTATATTACCTGATACCAAATTTCTACATCTCATGATCTCTCTCATTATTTTTTTATCTGATCTTTATATTTTTGTACCTTAAATCACATTTGCAATCATCTGTAATTATAATATCCATATCAACTATAAAATAGTCAAATATTTATTTAAACAATTTTCTCTCTTTATATAATACATGTGCATATACTGCTATAATTCTATGGACTTTATCTTCATATCTTAAATGTTTTACAAGTAATCATCCTAATCTACTATACCACAGTAAAGTCTGTTCTCCTAGTTTCCAAATGATACCCCCCTCCACAAGTTACCGTTTATCTTTCTTCCTTTGTTAAAGCTCTAACATCTTCTATTATTGTAATGTCTACCTCATATTTATTATACTATTCAGGTATCGCTATTCATCTTAATAAACATTGTATACTGCTCACATTAACTGCCAGAATTCTAAGACTGTTTGCCTCTCTCTCCTCTTTTGTCTGTATAAAGTGATTATTTTGTTATCCATTCCCTTTCTTTTTAGCTTTTAATCCTAAATATTGGGATTTTCTTTCCTGTCGTTCACCATTTTTCCAACAAAGTTTTTCTAACTACTTTCCAAGTAATACTCTTCTCATCTCTATGAGCTAATTAAATTTTTAATTCATATTTTCTTTCATTTGTTTCTAATATTGTATTTTCAAGTGTTGTTACATACTTAATCTGTTCTTCTTCCTGCAATTTAGACTCCTTACCCCTTCCTTTGTCACATATATTCTCTTGCAAGCACCACTTTTCTTTTTGTTCTTTTTCACAATTTGCCCTTGAAAGCCCTGTTTGCATTTATAACATTTTGTTTTAAATTTTCTTGCATCATGTCTGTAATCCCCACATAAAAACATTTCTTTTTATCACAGTTGCCCACAAAATGGCCTTCTTTTACACAAAAGAAACATATTTTTGGTTGGTCCCAATGTCTTATAACAGTTGTATTGCCTTTCACATTAATCATACTAGGAATATGAATGATTTTTATCATTTTCTGTCTTCAGTATAACATTGAAATCCCAAACCCCAGTACATAATATCCTGTTATCCAAAACTTTTAAAATACTCAAATTCTTTGCAAAAAAATGCAATAAATGTTTTTGACAGTTTCTTTGTTGGTCTCTGTATGAAATTTAATGCTCACTTTCTTGTGTGTTTCATGATAAAAAAAATTAACAATGCATCTATTACATGGATACATATCTTTTTTTATTATATCCCAAAATAGTCTCTAGTCCCACAACTGTTTCAAAAAAATGTCACAATGTGTCTTTTTTATCCAAATAAATTCTGTTATTCTTGAGCTTTTATTCCTACTGGAGCAATTACTGTGTCCCATATCTAATATCTGTCCAATTCCTTCTCTTCTTTATCTTGAATATGTGCTACAAACTTCTGTCTTCCAAGTTCCTCTGTTCTCATATTTTCACATTTCTCCTCTTTATATTTCTTTATTACTTCTGCAAATGACTTTCTCTTCAATTCCTCCACCTCTCACTTCTGAATCATTTCAATTCCTTCCCCCATGCTAAATCATTTCCAGTTTCTGGATCATTTTTTTCAACTAAGTTAACCAGTAAATCATCCCGCAACCCTCCTGATTGTCAAACTTACAGGCTGCAAGTGTAGTAATGAGTAGGGATCCTGTATTTATATAATACCTATTTAGATTACATATATACAATTTATCTTATTTACAATATGTACAGTATTTACAAAAATTTACATTTTTTGCAAGCACATTCCTGAAATATCAGATTTCCTTTTACTACACAGACTTATTCATTTTGCATCATTGGACCCCCACTTCACTTTCCATAGCCCACATCTTATTTGTTTGAACATCTTTGCTAAATCCCACTTTTCATTAAACATGATTTCCTTCACTCTTTGATTACATATCAGCCAAAGTATACAAAACATTTCTATTAATTCTGTTAGCATAACTTTTTTGTCCTTTCCCCATAATATCCACATTTAATCATATCCAATTTAAGATTACTTGCATATGTGTAATTTTCAAAGTATTTCAAGTTTGTTACCTTATTTCTCATAGTATTTTAACTCTTTTAGAAGCTAAGAAGCATGCCCACTGGTTTCAAATTGATTACAGTATATGCAATTTCTATTACTTTTTTAGGGAATGCTTTTACTTGTAATTTTTGTGTCATTAGTCTCCTTAAAAACATCCTGACATTACCATATCCTTTTATATCTTCCCATTATTGCCTTAACTGCAATTCTTTTTTTTTTGTGCATTTCTTTCCAATTATAAATGTAAAAATATGTATCCATAATATTATGGTACCATAACTTCCCCCATCTTCAATTATATTGATTTGTAGTTTCCAAAGCAAAATTGTCTTGATAATTAGTTATTTCATCATTGTCACATAATCTCTCTTAAAACTCAAAAAAAAAAAAAAGTCAGCGATTCAGTACTATATTTAGTTTTTTAAATTCTCACCAACAATTAATTATCATCATCCTTCAAAATTTATAATACTTTATACAAATGTAAAGAGGCTGTATATGTTATTGGATTCATCTAACTCAAACCACTTTCTTCTTTTTTTGCATACAGAATTCCCCTTTCTACTGGATTCAGTCTTGATCCCCAAAATAAATGTGAAAATAATAGTATAGAAAATCTTTTCAAGTGCCAATGGGATATTAAATACACTTGCTAAATAAACAATTCTAACAAATAAAATTGAATTAATCAAATATATATTTTTTCTTAAAGATAACTTAAAACTCTGCCAAAACATTCACGTATTTTTCATGACCTTTAATTTTTTCTGCCCAAATAGTTCTCATATTTTCCATTTTCCAGAACTTAGTCCAAGTATATTTAAATCTATCATATTAAATTTCTTACCTCCTAAGATACTTTCACAACCTAATCCTTAACTTTTTTCTTTATTTATAGAAAAGCCTATTTCCTGTATAAAATCCTGGAAATAATTTATTACATTAGTCATTCCTTTCCAATTTTTGTAACAAAAATAATATGCACATATGTATCATAATTTAGATATTTACACCTTCATTAATTAAATATTCCATAGCTCTCATCTTTCTTTTAGCATGTGTTGACACCACATTTGTTATTAACACAAAAATAATGCTGCTCAAAGGGCAACCTTGTTATATACTTTTCAGGCACAATTTTCTGACTAAATCAACCATTTATTTGCACCTTAACTATATTTAACTTATATGCGTAATACAAACTTTTTTTTATCTTGTCACTTATAAGTATCAAATATCCTTCATAAGGTACAACATTGAATTGAATGAAAAGCTTTACTTAAATTGTCCACCATTAACTTTGCTTGAACCCTTTTGTATAGAATGTCATCACTAATCCTCTAATTCCCAACAAAAGATTCTGAACTTTTTATACCTTTAACATCATAAATATTTTCATTTATAATCTTACCTAATTTGTCTACCATTCTTTTTTGTAAAATTTTCATGAAGATCTTACAATCTTATAATCTGTATTATTAAGAACTATAGTCTCCAAGTCTGTATTTCACGCTTATCACCTTTTTTCCTTATAAATGTAATCATAATACTACACAACTCTTTGTGTTGGAATCCCTTTCTTAGCCATTCATTTAACACTTTTTAAAGAATATTTTGTTTGAGTTAATGTCATATTCTTCTATATTGTACACTCTAATGCATCCGGACCTTCCACAGGTTCCTTAAAATACTTCCTTAAAATACTTTCCAATTCTTGTGTTTTAATCCTTTTTTCCAAATCTTTATTATCTCTGTCAGAAAAAAAAACATTTACCTACCATTCCATAGTATATTGTATTATCTGTCCCCTAAAATGTTCTCTAACATACCTTTCTACTATTTCCATAATCTTATCTTGTGTACTATGCAATATATCTATAGTGTCCTTCATTTGCCTCATGATACTGTCATTTTGTTAATAACTTTAATCAAATATGGTGCAATGTTTTCCTTTTTCAGTGTAAAAATATATATTTGCTTGTAAAGCAAATCCTTTATTTTCTTATTTAAATCATATAATTCCTGTTATTTAATGAAATAACTTTTTTCATTATTTTCTAAACTAATATATATATATATATATATATATATATATATATATATATATATATATATACATATATACTTAATTTTTCATATGGTATTTTTCCTTCCTTCCTTTAATATTTCCTCATCTTATATAGCACTTTTTATATTTTTTGTTTAAAATAAAGCCACAATTCTGATCGGTCTTTATAAAAGGAAAGCTCAATTCTATATAATCTTGCCATAAACTCAGTATGTCCATCTTCCCTTCATCATCACATTTAACTTCGTGAATTCTTTGTATTCCCTTTCCTATTTTTATGTAATCCGAATTACTTCACAAATCAATCCAGATTGCCCTGTGATCCATAAAAAACTCTCTCCAAAACCCATTCTCCTACAATTTGCAATCCTGAAGAAATTAAAAAATAGTCTATTTCCATTTTATGTTCACTTCTACTGTAGGTCCAAGTACTAATTTTCCAAATGCATACATTTCCATGTCTTATAATACATACCATCTTCTTAACAACATGTACTTTTTCTTTTTTGCTGCCTTATATTACAGTTAAAATCCCCTACAACAGGTATATCCATTTTTACTCTACTATAATTCTAAATATCTAATCTTTCCATTTTACATCAAGAATTGTAGTTCGACCAATTGTCTCCTTATGCAAGGTAATTATTCCTGAGTACATCTCTCTCCCTATGTTAAAATAAAAATTTTCCCTACCATACTTCTAATTGTTGTATCTCTTCTTTTACTGGAAACCTCATATCTTCCAATATAATAATATCACTTTCCTGATTTTCACACCATTTAAGAATGCCTATTCTTCTTACAGTATTGTTTAAAGTATTAACATTTAATGCAAGTACCTTACACAAAATATTAACTTTTTAATATTAGTCTTAACTTTTCCCTTTCTTTTAACTTTATTATATCCTTGTACAGTTTTTTTCTTTCTCAAACTGTCTTACTAACTGAATTTCTTTTTTGCTTAACTAAATTCCATTTTATATCTCCATTATCTCTGAATCCAAACTCTTCTTCATCCCCCTTATTAAAATTAAATCAAAATGCCCATTACTAACATTTTGTGATTCTTTCTTATATTCCAAATTATTTATTTCCTGACATTCTATTTATATACTCCTTATTTTTTTTCTCTGTGTCTATGGACTCAATTTCTTGATTCTGTTCTGTTAATGCTTTTACTGTCTCTTGTTCTACTTTTGTTACTTCAAATTTACATTCCACCACCAAATATCCTGCCTTTTTTTTTACATTTATAATACTTTTCTTCACAGTTTCTTATATCATGTCTTATCTTTCCACAAGCAAAACATTTTCTTTTTTTACAATTATTAAGCAAATTATCATCTTTCTCAGACCAAAAAAAAAAACCACTTCTTTGGCTGGCCCCAATATTTTACCATATCTCTATCCCTTTCCACATTTATAATACTGGGAATGTGTACAATATTATCATTTTCAATTTTCAAAACAACATTGCAATCTCATGCCCACATCCACATATCTTTATTATCATAATATTCATCACATCTTTACATAAACTTAATAAATGCCTTTTTAAAGTCTCTTTTCTAATCCTCAGTCCTGAATTGATTAACTCTTTTTTTAGTCTCTCTGTGAAATGCTTTAAATACATAAGAGTTCCAAGGAACACAGTCTCTTTTTCTCATACTCTCCCAAAAAGTTTTCCATTACTTGACAAGTCTCAAAAATAATGTCACAAAATGTGTCTCTGTTTATATGAACACCCTTACATCATATGCTCTTACTCCTAAAGGCATTATTATTTTCCCATGCCTTGTATCTGTCCATCTCACCTTCTTCCTTTTTTGATTCATACCTTAAAAACATATTTTTACCATATTTACTGCTTTCTTTCCTTTTCACTATTTCTCTACTCCAACCTTTACCATCTCAGCATACAGCTTTCTGTTCTCAATCTGTTAAATATCCTGCCTTTGTATCTTCTCCATTAGGTCTCCACATGAAACATCATTACCACTTTGAGGTTCATTAGCATTCTTTAATTCCATGAGCTAATAATCGCACAACCCTCCCAACTGGAGAGTTGTAACAACACATTCCTATGTTGACTCTTCATCTTTAAAGATATTTTGCCTTCAGAATCCTTATGAACCAAATCCAAACAATGTAGGTGGGAAAAAAGAAGCCACACAATTCTTAACTGAAAGTGTTTTTGTCTGTATGTATCAACAAGACTTCTTCAGAATACAAAAAGTAAAAAAAAAATCAAGCTATTTAAAAGTCCCTCTCCCCATCACATGACTTTAATTAACCAGTAAACATATAAACATATACAAACATGTGACAAGTCATTGCTTAAATAAAATAAATTCCCATTAATGAATTATCAGAGTTACACTAAATAAGAACACAATTTTAATACACCGATAATAGACATATTGTCATTAAGACCAGGGGGAATAAAGGAATTCAAGTGCATTTGCCATTTTAACTCATTGTATTTAATCCAATCCTCCCACAGCCCACCACAAATATCTCTCTGAACAAATGTCCATACCAAAAAACAAAGACTTATGAGTAGGATATTCAGACATATGCTTAAACAGATCATTGTTTATGTTCTTGTTTCTAATATCCAAAGTGTGTTCATATATCTGTTCCCTGAAGTTCTGCTTCATTTTACCCATACAGAAGGAAAAACATTCAATGCATAAAGCATCATATATAACATCCCTTGTGTTGCAATTACAATAACAGAAGGACCTGAGATGATGACCATCAATGCAGATCCCATCTGCCGCATACACAAACTTACACATAGGACAAGCACCACATCTAAAAGTGCCATTTTTCTTATTAGTGTGGGACATAAAGTATCATAACTTTCCAAAAACCGTTTAAGGGATTTTCCCCTTCTAAATACTACCTGGGGTACATCACCAATAATTCCTGTGCACTTTGTGTATTTCTCAAAACAAGAGAAATGTACCCAGGTCCCAAGGAAATGTTTGCTTCCAGTAGAAGGGTGAGATACTAAAAAGAAATTTGGTACTTTTTTCCTTACATGTTTTTCATTCTGTACTTTCACCTACTGACAGACTCCCACTTATTGCAAGGCTCTAGCTGCCTTTCTTTCCATCTGAACTCCTAAGGGTAGTATTTCCAGATCAGACTCTACTAGAATCAGTTCACCACCAATATGGCTTTCATTGTCTTAATCTAATTTTTTTATTCTTTCATGCAGTCATTCATTCACTTCTTGGACATGCCAGAGAGTCATTATCTTTCATTTTTGACCAGCCTTTTTCACTCTGTTCCTTCATTACAACTGTCTGGTTTTGGCTTTTTTTTTTTTTTTGTTCTCCACGTTTAGCTTGGTACTACTCTTTATCTCCTTAATCTCACACTTCATTCATTCTCTTGCATCAATGAGTATGGCCAACCTAGCCTTCCTCAAGTTCTTCATCAAGCTTGAAAATCTGGAGAGAATGCATCGTACAGAATTTAATATGTCTGTGACAATTTAACACAATGGAGAAAATTCTTCCTTAAATCAAAATTTATAAGAGGGAATAGTTTATTCTATTCTATTTTATTTTATTTTATTTTAGCATTTGTCAGTTAAGCAAACATATAGCTCCAAGGATCCTTCTCAGACTCAGCTAGGGCCAAACCTCAAAAAATGGTCAGAGCAGGATCTAACACATGACGACAGGGCCCAGTGCTGGCTGGGAGGGGGGTCCAGGAAGGCTGGCTTTAAACAATTAAAATGCTCCATTGCATTAAAAATACACCTCTCCTATCCCAGAAATGCTCAGAGTTTTCATGCTGCGCCTCTAAGTGTGCCAGTCTTTACATACACCATTAAACTGAACAGCAGATCTTTTCCACCAGCTTGAATGGGCAACAGCTTTACAAGTGAATGCACTGATTACATTAAATAATGACAGCAGCTTTCAGGAGAGAGAACTCTTGAATTTATTTTCTGCATTTTACTATGGCCACAAGGACTATGTGGGAAGAACTGATTATATTACAATGTCAACTTGTGAGTGAGTGAGTGAGTGAGTGAGTGAGTGAGTGAGTGAGTGAGTGAGTGAGTGAGTGTGCATGTGTGTGTGTGTGTGAGTGCGTGTGTGGTCACTTGTTCAGAGTGAAACACTGAATTTTAACTTTAGGAGACAAGAGCCTTAATCTCCACATCAACTGCCAGACCTCTTTAACTCTCTCTTTTGTAAATCATGCAGAATTAGAGTCTGCCAAAGTCAGTTGTAGAGTTAGCTATTCTTGTAGTCTGGGCTACAGCACTTTGTCTAGAAATTAGTTCAGATGAATAAGGCTGCATTAAAGAACTGTTTCCTATAGTATGTGGTTTGATTCCCCCAGCCTTTTTTTGTCTTTAGTATGGCCCTATCAAGTTTCTTTATCAGGCAGTACTCCTGAGCTGCTCCTGCAAATGGACACTTCTGTCCAGTGGGGTATCCTACGCCATTGGCAAATGTGTTACACATTTGTCTTTTGACTTCCTGCACCTTTCACACTGACACTAATTAGTATTCCACTATGACTTCCAAGATGGCTGAGCATTGATTAGCAGCTTAATTTCAGCTCTCCCGGTGTGAAAAAAGAAACTGAGAGATAAGGGCCAGGAACTCTGCCAGTTTTAGTCAATTCGGTTACTGCCTAGTAAAGTACATTACTCTGATGCCAGCAAAGAAGAAACTTAGAGAGCCTGAAAGAAAATCAACTAAAAGGTGAAAAGAAAACACTAACTTGGAAAAATCTTGCAGCTGTACAGAAAAAAGCAGTTAAAGCTCCTGCTTTGATACAAGACATGGCTTCCAATAAGACAGAAGAAAAATAAATCAAATGTGTCCGAGCTGATTAACATAAACAAAGTACTAAAGAAGTATATCAACTCAAATGTCAAGAAGCTTGAAGATGGCAGAAGCTTTAAACAGCTATTCAGATGAAGTAATAAAATTGTAAAAATCAGAGTTTGAAATGAAGAAAATACTGAGTATGAAAATGCTCAAGAAGAACTGTTCCAAAAAATGGTAGAATTCAAAGACAGAGCATGCAGACAATACCCAAGTTTTTCTGCTATGTCAGAGGAATGGGAAGAAACAGACTGCAGTAATTTTATGAAAGCACATATAAGCAACTGGGCTGGTATTTCACAACACAGATATTTGCAAAGGGCACATCTTGTGTATGCTCTAAACCAGGTCATGATAAAGCAGCCCAGACTTGTATTAGTAAAGGTGCAATCATACCATCAGAAGAATTTCATCCTGAAAAAAATGTGGCAGTAGGGCAAAGTTTTAAAAACTGGCAATAGTAGACTGTTTGTGAAAATGATTATTCACTGTACATTAGGTAGAAGAGAAGCAAAGTTATCCTAGCAATCAGGGAATGTCAAGATGCAGGTGTGAAATTCAAACTCCTGCATCCATCTGCCTTCAGAATATTTTTTCCTGGAGAATCAAAGTCATTTTTTGATGCAGAACAGGCTACAGAGGAAATACAAAAGTTTGTCCAATAAAAAATGAGTCATCAGACAGAAGGGGACTCTGCTTCTCATTCTTCTGATGACAAAGCGCATAGAGAGACTTTACCAGTAAAACATTTTACAATGCTCCAAAGGAAAATGCTTGAGAGACAGAAAACAGCATGAAAGTTGACTAGAAGGATCAGGAGTAACTGGAATCTGAGGTTGGGAGATTGAGATGGAGATGAAGAGGAAGAAGACCAAAACAAAATTAGTGAATTAATGTGAGATTATAAAGCATTTATCACATTTATGAAATATGGCTTTGCAAGAAAAAAGTGGGAGATTGGACTTTTGCTGACTTTGTTAAACTTGTGGGGGACTGAAAGGCATATACCCTACTTCGTCATTAATGTTGGGAAGGATGCTAAAGGGAAAGAAAAAAAAGTAACTTTAAGTAAAACAAGTTTTGTTCTTAAGAGTGTTTGTATAAAACATTTCATGATGCAAATTGCATGTTATATAGTAAAGCATTTTCAGGTATTGTTTGTGATAAAGATACTTAGTAAATGAGTACCTTTTTTCTTCTTTTTTAGTTTTAGGAACTGTAGGCATTGCAATACAAAAGGAGAAAAAAGGCTGGGCAAAATCATGTTTAAGTTACTGTGCTGTAATCTTGAATTGTTGAGGTGGGGGATGGGGTATAAAAGTGCACAGATTATAATATATCTAGAGTTGATGCATTTTCTCTTAATTTTGCATAGATAAATGCCTGGATTGATGGCCTTGGCTTAATCTAACAGCAAATGTTTGTTGTAAGTAAATAAGAGAACACAGAATGTAACAAAAAGTTTTCCTATAGTAAATAAGTGTTCAGTGTGAGATGAGAAGTATGCAGCTGTTCTTATGTTTCCATGGAGGCCAGCTGAGTACAGGGACAGGCAATAAAAGCCAGAGCACTTTTTAAAGCTAAACATTGTTTTGAAAGCATACAAGTTGTTTTTTACACATGAGTGGGGAATAAAGATAAAAAAAGAATACATGGCAATCAGTGCAAGTAGAAGCACAGTCTGTAACATGTGCCTTAGCATGGATAACCTTAATTTTAGTTTAGGTGATGCCTGTGAATGCAACTGTTGATTTTGGGACACTTTTTCCAATCAGGGTAACATTTAATTGTTTATAGATGTACTTAGTTTTGTGTGTTAGTTTTAGTTTAATAGGTTCTAGGGGTGTTTTTTTAGTGTTTTCATTAAAACAAAACATGTTGTAAAATGTGACATAGGTTCAAATGGATATAACAAGAAACAACTGTATAAAAGATCAACCTGCCAAGCATTAGTGGGTGTATGAAACACAAAAGCTAGAAATAAACGTTTAAAAAAGCTGTCATATATAATGCATGGGAATAATAACTTACTATCATAATGGCTACATTATTCATATTATTTTTGAATGTGAATAGCTTCATGTGTGTAGATAAAAAGGTAAAAGTACTGAATTATATTAAGAAATGCAGAGTGGAAATAGTAATGCTAGAGAAGACACATGTGCAAAGAAGTGAGCATGTGAATTTGATAAAGAAAGGATTTCAGGATGGAAATTCAGTAGAGTGTCAGGGACAAAAGAAAAGGAGAGTACTTATACTAGTTGCTATTGGAGCTCCAATAGTGATAGATGGGTAGAAATGATAATCATGGATCTGTGGTAGTAAGGGGCAACTGGCAAGGTAGGAGGATTATGCTGGTATGTTTTTATATTCCACCTAAAACTGTTTTTATGAAGCTTAAAAAATTTTGGTAGAAATAATCAGCTTTCAGCAGGGAATATTACTTACAGGTGGGGACTGAAACTTGATTTTCAACAGTGAGGATGTATCTCAGGAACCTATAAGGGAAAGTATAACAAAAGAAGGTAGATCCCCCCCCCCCAAAAAAAAATTATGAAAATATTTGATTTGGAAGATGAGATTTTAGTAGCAATAACTCAGAGAGAATTTACATATTATTCCTGAAGGTACAATGACTAGTCTAGACTAGACAGAATTTATATTTCACAGGAACATGCACATTTAATTGAAAGCTTTGATACACATCCAATAACCATTTCAGATCATGTGGTAATAACAATTAAGATATAAAATATAGGGCAATGAAATTAAAATGAGACAGTGATGCTTAATCACCTACCTTTTAAAAAGATAGGAAGTTAAGGAATCGGTAGTGAAAATTATTTGAAAGTTTTTACAGAAGTTAGAAATTTCTTCAGAAGTTATAGCTAGTGGATTTTAAAAATAGTGTAAAAATAAAAGAAAAAGAAATGTGGTTAAGACGTGACATGGATTATTTAGAGAAGCTGACAAAGGTTCAAGTATTGCAGAATAAGGGGAATCTCACAGAACAAGAGGTGTAACTGCAGAGTGCTAAAGAGAAAATAAGGGAGTACCTGGATAATATGCATGAGTTTAGAAAGATTGCTGTTAAGCAATTGTTTTGATAAGAACTCCAGAGCTCAAAAATGTTTAGAACAATGACTTAGGAAACAGAAAGTAGAAAGGGTTGTTGCCAAAGTTAGGGAATCTATAACAAGAAAAAATAACCAGAGATCTTGTAGCGGTATTAGAGATATTTCAGACATTTTATGATGATTTGTATAAAGCAGAGAAATATGAAAATCAAGAAAAAGCACAGATGGAATAACTATGGAAGATGCCAAGATTAGAGGTAGAGAATGCTCAACAATTAACAGTTAAGATAGCAGGAGATGAGGTAAAAACAGTGATGCATAACCAATCTGCAGGAAAGTCTCCAGGAGCAGATGGTACTCTGGTGGAAGTTTGGAAGCTCAGAGGGAAGAAAGTGATAAACATCTGAAAGGTTTTATTTAACAGTATTTTAAAAGGAGGGGAAACACCAACATCTTGGAAGAAAGTTGTGGTGGCTGTAATACCTAAAACCAGTAAAAAGCCATCAGACCCAGCTTCCGATTGGTCTATTTGAATTTTAAACCATGATTATAATGTGTTTATATCTATAATAGTTCCAAGAATGGCAAAGATGTTGCCAACATTTATAAATATGGACCAATGTGGTTTTCTGGAGGGGAAGAAAAAATTTGTATAATATTAATAGAATAGTGATGATCCAGAGGGAAGCAGACTATAAGAAAATACTGCTGTTGTTTGTGGGTTTTGATGCAGAGAAAGCATTCAAAAAAGTATGATGGGATTTCAAGAATAGGGCAATGGAAACATTTTGCTACAATAAGGTTAATTAGGGGATATATGAGGTACCAGAGGTGAAAATTAAAGTGGGAAGATTCCTCTCTGATAAGTTGTGTCTGGATCAAAGAATTATGCAGGGGTGCCCTCTTTCCCCTTTGTTATATGTTCTATATTTAGAGCTATTGGCAAATAAAATTAGGGACTCAGAAATTCAAGGATATTGGTATGGTAATCAAGAAAAGTCGGCTTTATTTTGCAGATGATATTTTTTTGTACCTGATAAAACCATAAAGGGACATCTCATTGCTATGAAACATTTTGAGACAGTTTCAAGCTTT
This sequence comes from Protopterus annectens, assembly GCF_019279795.1. Lineage (NCBI taxonomy): Eukaryota > Metazoa > Chordata > Ceratodontiformes > Protopteridae > Protopterus > Protopterus annectens. Next base: position 555,039,397 of record NC_056747.1, read on the forward strand.
GGAGGGATATAAAATTAATGAACATTAAACAAAGGCTATAGCTGTAAACTATGCATATACGCATGAACTGGTCCAGCAGTGCTCATATTTATGAGGACATGATTACATGATGTATTTAGGAATATAAAAAGGTTTCTGTTAAAGCAGCAAAGGATACATGGGAAGAGACTAAACAAAAGATAATACAGAAACCAGGAAACTGGAATTAATACTTCATGATACGCCATTTGAGGATGAATCCCAGCACATGCCTTGTAATTTGATTTGATGCCAGATGCATTTTTATTAAATATGAGTATTCAAGGGTAGTGAAGTTTAATGTTTCTCATGCAAAGTTTGTTTTCAATTTTAGAGTGTTTTGTTGTAAAATTTCAAATAAAAGTTTTAATTGAAATCCAAATCTCTGTGATAATTGTAAAAGTAAAGAAGAAAAATAGTATGTGCACTAACAAGTTTGAAAAGTATTTGTGGTAATCAGAGAGAGAGAGAGAGAGAGAGAAAGAGAGAGACAAAGTAAGGGTATTGGTATGACTGGAGGGGGGCCTCATTTGTCCATGATACAGCTATGTTGGCTCTGGGGATGTATGCTGCAATAATACAGCATTATTAGCCATTCAAGTAGGTCAGATCTGAACTGAGCGATGTTAGATGGGATAGCTATTTTGTTGACAGAGAAGACTTGGGGAGGTCAAAATGAGATGCAAGTATCCTGCAAGAATGTAAGCCCTGCCAAAAATAGTATATTATACGCAGTAATATTTCTTATTTTTGTGTGACTTGTGAGATGTTGAACAAAAGCTGCTGCAGTATTTACATTATCTTTAATGGTTTTGCATTATTCATTGTAATAAAGAATGAATTAATCATGTACAGGCCTGGATTGTGTAATACAGTTTAAACATGCTGCATTTTAGTGATATATTTTTGCAGCACCTTCTTTACAGCCTTCAACAAATGCAAAGTGGTTGACATTTGTTAGATCATATAGTCTGCATTATTTGGACTGATGCTCAGAGCTGTCTGATCTCTGTAGCCATTGTTGCATATTACTGTGATGCAGTCTTCTCTACAAGATCAGTCTGTGAAGGATTTCGGCATTTCATTAAAAACTGTTACTTTTTCAGGTATAGCAAAGGACTAAAGCTCCAACTTGTTAATGAGATGCTTCCTGTGGCAAGGGTACAGGGTTTGTATGTTTTTACTTCATTTACCTACTATGTGACATTGAGCATGTCACTTAACCAGACATCACATAGGAGCAATTGGGAATTTGGGCTAGATTCCTTAATGGATTGTTTGCCAGCCATTCCCTACTGCATAACTTATCTTATTCAGGAAATATTATGGCAATATCTCAAGCACACTAGTTGTTTTTATATAACCTAGGCAATTTATTTTTCATGGGCAACAGGGACTGCATTTGTAGATTAAGCACTGAAATGCAAATGTGTTTGTCAGCAGCAATCATTGTGTTCATAATAATTCTGTTTAATGTGGAATTATACAAATAGCTTTTGCTTTTGCAGAGATTGTTACTATTGATTTAGCATATGTTATCAGGTGGTTAATATTTCTTATTCTCTCATTAATGCTTTTCTATTTAAACTGTTCTACACATAGCTGGATCTTATGGTCTGATGCTAATGATTTTTATATAATTTCATATTGTTCATCCAAAGCTGCCAATAAGATACATGTAATTTATTTCTTTATAACAATGAGGGGTGTACACAGTCAATAACGTGGCTATAACTGCTAGTGGAGGAGTAGGTGGGGCTCTCTGTAGAAGAAAGTACCTTATGATATAATCTGATCACTTTAAAACAGTTTTAATCTGGCTTTACAGGACTATTATGTATGTGCATCTGCATGTTTGAAAGTTGGAATACTTTGTCTACTGTGTGTTTATGTGAAAGAAATTTGTAGTATGTGCCTTTGGTCATTATTATTATGTTTTTGACACAACTCTAAAAAGGATGTGTAAAACCAGTATGACTAATTTCTGGGTCTGAGGGATGTCTGTGGATAAAAGTGACTGACCCTGCTGGGAAGATAAAGTTAAAAAATTCATTAGTCTGTCTTTGAAGGACTAGTGTGCATTTATTTAAAACAAACTGAAATACTTTATTGTGGCTATTTTTATAACAATCTGACATGTAATGTGTACACAGTTAATAAAGTGGGCATAATTACTTTGTACGGATATTGTTGAACTATAATGACAGCAGTTTGAGTGGATTTTGAAATGCTCTGAAATGGCTGCTTTTGTCATTATTGCTTCATACATTTTGTTTCACTGTTTTCTGGAAAAAAGTGTTTAAAGCTACACATTTAAAACATGTTCTAACAAATGTATTAAACGAGAAATATTAAAGCAATCGTGAATGTGAATCAAATGACATGTGTATTTATGCATAGTCTTGTGTGTAGATGGGGCTCCTGGTTTGAAAATAGCCAGGGCCCAAGGTGCATTTAATCTGTCACTGTCCAGATACATTTCCACTGAAAGTGAGTTTCAATGTATTTTCAATTAATATGAGTTACAAAGAAAAAAGAGTTTACTGTTGCTCATGCTAAGTATTTTTCACTGTAAGCCTGTTTTGTTTTGTTTAGCAAATGGTCATCGGTGTTCATGCTTGAAATAAAAGTTTCACATTAAATTCAAATCTCTGTAGTCTTTGTAAAAGTAAAGACGAGAACAGTATGCTCACTAACAGGTTTGAATAGTGTTTATGGTAAACAAGGAGAGAAAGCCAAGTAATGGGACACTGGAATGGCCGTGGTGGTGGGGGGGAGGGGGACCTGGCCAGTTACCCTGCCTAGGGCCCTATTTGACCATGATCCAGCTGTAACAATGACTGAAAATCAAGAATATAACCAACAACATAAAATACAATTAGGTTTGATAAAGTAGAAACTGTAAATGAGAGCACAGTCAAGTAAAAATTATACTATGAATCAGTCAAACAGTACAATTAAAAAGCAATTTGAGTAGAGTAACAGTAAACAGGCACATAAGTATGGTCATATTGGTAGGTTTAGAACTGGGTAGTAGGGAGGTGAGATTTCTAGTGTATTAAAGGACTGTTGGTGTAACAGATTAGAAAACTAGTAGTCAGGGAGGTAAAAGCCCAGACTACACTTCAGCTGTTAAGGTATAAGTACTACAGCTTATTACCCACAATCGCTTGTATCACTCAGATAACAGCTGTGTGTTATTTTTTTTCTAATTGCCCTCTAGCCTCAACTACCTTCTACTTGACAATGGAGTCTAACCTTAGTTTCTTTTGAACTGTCCAAACTGACCGAGAGAAATAGTAACTCAAATCTCAAATTATTCAGAACTGTGTCATGCGGTACAATGTTTCACTGTGTCATTTAAAGGAAGTTGTGACTGTGGAAGTTATCACAGGGACTGATATTGCAGGCATGGTAAGTCCTGACCATAGAAAATGTTCAAGATCATGACTATAGCAGCTGTGTTGATTGCAGCTCTGGCTATTGTGCAAGAGCTTGGGCATGACAATATTCTATGGAAACATTTTCAACCCAGAATAGTTGGCCATCACCTGACAGAGAGATGGGTTTCTCATTTCTTTCACAGCAAACATATCTCATGCATTAATGCTGAGTGTGAGTGGTGAGACCACTTCCATCTGTACTTCTGCTGTAACTGTATCCTGTGCCCCACCCAGTCTTCATTCTTAATAGTGCATGGCAGGCCTCCTCCAGGAAAGTAGATCTGAGTTTCATCCTTCTCTTTCCTTCTCAAAAGGCCTTCTGGCCTTTGTGCAACAAGACCTTGACTACATAAGACATGCTGTTCTGATTAATTTTAAGAAGTAACATTTTGCCAAGTGTAATAACACTGTCACAGTTTCAAGCACGCAAAAATAAAAAGATGCCCACATGCCAGCAAATAACTTGTCATATGCTTGTTGTTTTGCTGGCTAGCTAATTAAAGGCTTTTAGTGCAAAAATGTGAATATCTGTGCCTAAACCTAATTCTGTAATTTTCGGTATACACCATACAAAAAAGGCAGTTAGGCTGTGGTGGGGATAGAAGCAGAGGAGTATTATGTAAAATTCAAAAAAATTCTCTCTTCCACTTAAGCATGTATTTGTTAGGGCAATGGTTTGGAAGTTGTTACACATTTCCAGAAATACTGACTATATCCTGCTTCTGACATTCTAACCCCTTCTTACAGTGGTCCTGTGATAGCTGATTAAAATAAACAATGTATAGCCAAATCACATTCAAGAAATACTAAGCGGTTGTATTATTATTTTTGTACTTGCTTTACATTTGAGTTTTGTAATGTTTGCATAAAATTTTATACAAATGCTATTGTTAATTTATCTGTGTGTCAGATAATTATATACTCAACTGTTACTTGCCTCTAACTGACATTGGTAATACTGGTTTTCTGTTTTAATGTCTGTTTACATGGTAATACTGTTATTTTTTGTTCTGATGTGTGTTTAAATCACAAACTGGCACAACACAATTAACCTATTTTATTGCCTCATCAATGTACCATCTAATTAAAAAAAAAAAAAAAAAAAAAAAACTAACTACTCAGAGTCACTTAGTCTTCCTGTAGTTTGAAGGTCATTGGTGTACCCACTATTATGATATATTACTGAACAGAATTACACTATGTATCATTTATCGTATGTGGTCTTTAATTTTACAGTAAAAGAACACGTATGGGATTTCAAACTCTGGGCCCTCAAGGCTCAAGCAGGACTCAAACCAGCAGGATGCTGGGTTAGGAAAACTGCTACACTACATTCTTAGCTGAACTGACTACCGTCCTGTTTTGTTTTGGAGACTGCAGCCCTAAGCTGGCTGAACTAGCCCTTATAGCCATTAGAATTTGAGGCCACATCACAAGCAGAAAAGACCGGTGTGAGGAAAAATAAATCATCAGGAACATTTTTTTCAGAATACATATTCTGATATAATTTTATTAGAAAGAATATTAAATTGTCCATATAAGCATTATGTTATAACCATCATTTAGACTACAAATCACCTTCACATTTTCTAGCTAACTTCATGAGCTGAGTACATTTAGTTGCAGAATTGTTGCTGTAAAAATAGAGTTCTGAATTCTGCTCTATTCAGTTGTTTTCCAGCAAGCCACAAAGGCTCTGCTTTGTTAACAAGTGACCTGTGTGCCCCACGGCAACCATTACTAATGACCTTTGTATCTGTGCCCATTGAAATGCCTGTTAAGATTCCATTTCTTTCCGTTATGTATATCGACAAAGCTTTTAATAGTCCAGCGTAATCTGTTAAACACTTTTCAAAGGTTGAGAGGGCAGTACTGTTTGTGGTTGAACTGCGTGGCCCTTTTAAGGTTCAAGAAAGGATATACTAAATCTATTCTTCAGACACACAGGTGACCCATAGCCCGCAGGGACATTTGTTCCCAGAAATGCAGTTAATGCACTTGAAGTTCCAAGAACAGAGATATTTTATACGAGAAACTTATTTTGTAAATGTACTCTATTAAATTACACTGGTCTTTGTAAAGAGAGTAGAAGGGGAAAAAGATAATCATTGCAGTATCTGGTTACTTACAAGTATTGGAAAATGTAATGTTGTATGAGTCTTGTTACCAAATAGTTTATAATTAAAGAATTTATTTTAATAGGCTGCTAGTGAAATTTACAACTATACAGTAAGAAATGGATCTGTGAATGAAATAAAATTCTGGTCACATAAGGCAACACAGCATTAGAGTATAAATTTCAAGTTGATTGTATTCGCTGTTACAAAATCCCTCCTTTATAGTTTGTGCTTGTGTTTCTCTGCCTTTTGTTCACTATAATTAAAAATAAACTTTATTGATACCTTGCCTTTGCTGTGAGAAGAGACGCACAAAACTATCCTTTCCACATTTAACATGGGTCTGCCTTTGAGCACCATTCATTACATTTGTTTTTGGAAGGTCATAAGCTAGAAAATTTGTCCTTTGCCAATTTTTAGCACTTATTTAGCAAAGAAACAATTTTACACTGGCCAATCCAGTGACATAGAGAGATAAAGTCCTAAGTTAAGCATAGCCAGCCTGGGTTTGAGGTGACTGAGATGGGTGTGCTCATCCTGCGAGGAGGGCATTCACTAGTGAAGCTCCTTGGGGAGACATATTCCAAAGAGTGGAGTTGTCCTCAGATGCAACCAGCAAGAATGGGGGACCAATGGGGTAGGACATGTTAAAAACAAAAAAAGAAACACCAGAGAGAAGCACAGACAGCTGACCCCCCTGATGTCCTTAAGATACACAACTGGTCACAGCCTCACCCGAACATCTCTAGGGGAGTAGGAGGATACTGGTAGACCTAATGTAGACATGGGGTACAGGGGGCTACACTGGTATAAATGAGGTCTGGGGAGACCAAAAAAGTAAAAATATAAATGTCACACATATGCAGCATAGTGCGTTCCTAATTCATGCCTTTACAGCAAAAATGCACAGTATTTTGGGGTACACATAACTAGTTTAACTGAGAACCTGTAATCTGGTAGCCCACAGTGTGTCCACCATCATTTAAAAGTATGGTCTTGCTTATTTACTTTATTAAATTGCTGTTGTGGAGCTGGACAAGAATCTGAATGCAAAAACCTATTGCACAGCATTGTAAACTGCCATAGGCTGAAATACAAAAGGAAGTACATTACAATCTGAAACTGGATTTTACTCTCACCAGAATCCTGATACCTCCATACAGCAACAACATATCCTTAAAGATCAATAACTTTCCTACTGTGTATCACAGGAGACATGATTAAGAGGTGAGTGGTAGTGACTGATCTAAATACTCTGCCTCTAACATCAGTGTAAAGATATGCCAGCAGTAGCCTCAATGCAGAAATATTTTAGTTGAGGGGACTCTCACATTTCCTATCACAAGTCTATTTTGTTATCATTGAATTTCATTGTACTATAGCTATCAGGAAGAATGTGTCATTCCAAATGTAATAAAGGCCCATTATGAGAAAGATAATAGTTTTACACTTTGATCTAAATGGCTTAGTTCTTACACAGTTTTAGTTTAGATTCCATGCCATTTTAATTAAAGTATATAATAACAAAAATGGATTGTAGCAGCCCTAGACCCATGGTAAAGAGGAACAAAGCCCAAACTGCACTCTCGTGTGACTTGCAGCATGGTAGCTGCAGGATTGGGGAGGTATGGGAATAATGATATGACACCATCTTGGTGTAGGGAGGTAGCTCAGCTCCTGTTGTTGGTGCACCTCAGATATCATCAGACTACATAACTGATCTGGGAGATCACAGTGGACCCTCTGGAGTACTGTCATAGCAGAAACTTCCACTTACGTCTTGACTAGTGGCCACAGAGGCCACCAATGAGTTGCCACTTTGCTATTAGCATGGAGATCTCCACCCCCCCCCCCCCGTGGAGATGCAGGTTTAGTGGTCATTGGTTACCTGGGACCAGCAACACAACCGTCCACATGCTAAATGTGATGGTGTTGCTCTGGTCAGTGGAATTTACCTTAACATCTTTTTGTGCATTGTTGATGCAGATGGTATCCGACTAACAGTCTGCCACTGGAGATCCTGCTCCCCATGGATCTGAATGTGAAGTGGCTGGTCCCAGACCTGGCATACCCAGATGGCACACACTATTCCCGAGAGAGTATCACTGTCAGCTCTGACCACTCTTGCACCACTCCTGGCCATGGCCAGTCTCATGTATGTGGCCACTGACATTCTATCCCTGGAATCCATCTCCAGATTGCCTACTATTGCTCCCATAATTCTACACCATCATCACCTTTGGGCAGAAGATATACCATACTCATGATCATGGACACAACATGTTTGACATAGTTCTACACCATGTTTGTCCTGGACCACATCAGTCCCCAGAACTATAAAACAATGCAGTGCTCATCAACAAAGTTTGCAGAATAGCAGCTCTGCATTATTACTAGAGGGCAGAGGATGAGATGTCTGACTCCTCACAACCTGCTACCAGATTGCAGGCTACCACATCCATTACATGACCTTGGCCCATGTAATAGCATTGCTGACACCTGCTATTGTTTCCCACCTTTTACCTCTTTCCTTCAGCCATCCAAATGATGTTTATGACTGTGGCATGCCCACTCCCTAACCTGAATAGGTATGATAATGTCTGACATACAAACAGGCCAATTCCATTGCCTGGATTTGATAATGCTTACATCATTTCAATCTGACTGTGTTATAAAATATTGTACACATTACAAATAGCTGACAGTCAGTCTCAGGTGAATGATGTAATAATCCAGCAAATACATCGGGGCTGTCAATGTCCCCTTATGTTGACTGAAAACATGTTCCGCCATATTCCATATCCCTTTAGGTTCAGTATTATATGTCAACTCTACTATTGTCTGAAGGTTATTGTTAGAAACTTGGATGATGACCCCCCTAACACATTTTCACCATTCCCAACATCGTAAAATAGTCATGTCATTGTATGTGGCCTACTACCTGACTGCATGGTAGCTGTAGTTAGACTTTGTACACATTTACATGCACACCTACTAACTATATGACTGTGCAGAAAGCCACACTACAAGAAATGTTGTTATAGGTCAGACATATACCATTTATGACAACTGCAGTAACTACCTGCATGCCACAGAGAAACATTAAGCTAACTTGCAGATGACGGAGTGGAAGCTCTTTCTTCTGCACTCACATATTCACATACTCACATTGTGATGATCACTTGCTTATTTGATGTCCGTTATTTGCTTCTGAAATGTCATTAGCATATCATTATGCAGTCATTTGCATTTACTATATACCATTCTATATATACTAAATTCATTCTATATATACCATTTTATGTATATTAAATTCATTCTATATATACCATTCTATATATACTAAATTCATTCTGTATATACCATTTTATGTATATTAAATTCATTCTATATATACCATTCTATATATACTAAATTCATTCTATATGTATATACTACATTCATTCTATATATACCATTCTATATATACTAAATTCATTCTATATATACCATTCTATATATACTAAATTCATTCTATATATACCATTTTATGTATACTAAATTCTTTCTATATATACCATTCTATATATACTAAATTCATTCTATATATACCATTCTATATATACTAAGTTCATTCTATATATACCATTCTATATATGCTAAATTCATTCTATATATACCATTCTATTTTCCTCCTGATACAGCCTCACTACTTATGTGTCTGAATCATATCCTTCCTTCATATCACCCCTTTTTTGTGATGTTTTGTCCAGCACAGTGGAGTGCTTGTGAGTACATCTAAACTGCAAAATGTCATTCATAAAAATAGGAGGTTACTAGGCTAATGGCCCAAGGGCATTTACAAGCTTAGTGGTGTAAAAAAACCTGAGTACCCTTACTGACCATAGTTAGATGGTCATTAGCAGAATGATTATTTGATCAGCACCAACTGCCCCCGTTCATAAGAGACATAGGTGCCACCCCTGGGGTGATTTTACAGTCACCCATCCAGTTGTCAAGGTTGTGCTTGAATAGGGTCATTGAGGAGCTCTGCTTCACATGGAGTGGGAGCTTATTCCAGAGAGCAACAATTTCTGGGAGGTATATCTGTCTCTGCAGCATGTTCTGTTAATGTCACAGGCTAGGTTGAGATCCCTGGAGCAAGTTATTATTGTCCTATTTCATTTGCGGATGTGCAGCATGGTGTAGTATGATGTATATAAAGTTGTGTAGTTAAAAAATGGAGTCAAAGAAACTCATTTAATTTATGCTTAAAGATAACATTCATAGAAACTGAATTAAATCAAAACTGTTGATATGTCTTTACACTAAAAGAAGATCTGAACAACCTAAACAGTTATTATTCAGTTGAACTGTGATGACTGTATGAATGAAGGACAATAAACCTTGATGTTAAAAACTTACATATATCATTTATTTTATTTTGTTTGTTAAGCAGGTACATCTAATAGACATAATTACCATTTTCACAGTTGAAACAGGAGCACTTTCTTGTAAAGGGGCAGTATGTAAGCTGTGACTTGGAATACCAAAAAGGTTGTTCCCAGCAGTACTGATCTTAATGTTCTGGCTATGCTGCCAGGCGGAATTTTTTTTTTTGGTATGGCTCTTCTACATCACGATGTTTGATTAATTTTTAAGGGTATTTATAAAAAATTGCAAATGCTAAGTAATGGACAACTTTTGTATAGATATTAGAGAGACTGATCAGTTGTTTCTTAGATGGAGAGGTGGTGACTGAAGCACCCATGAAAAACTAAGACAACGATACCTGCAGTATGATTGAATAGGATGTGATTGGTGATATTTATAGATATAGGCAAGTATTGTGGAAATTAAAGTAGTAGACACTCGAGGGCTTTTGAAAAAAGTAGTTAAATGTGATCATAGTGCATGCTGATGTTTCCACACACAGGAATCAAACTGGAGTTAAAGACGAAATAAAACAGTATCTCCATTTTGACCAGAAACAATCAGTTCATTAGCCACTTAATTGGCAGGGCAAATATAAGGTTCACGCATGAGTCTCAGTGCTGACAGCCTTATTAGTGCATAACCACTAAAAAGTCTGTGGTTACAGAGTGAGGTTTATGTTCCTGTAGGTGAGTAATGGATCAGCTAGACTGCTGTGACTGAGATGTTTCTATTTGTTTGCTTCTTTGTAATTTCCCATGGGTGAGTATATGGCAGTGAAGTTGTGAGAAAAAACTTTTTTCGAGACTCTACATGATATATAACTAGTCTGTTTCCCTGGCAATCTTTTCCTCTCTCTTCCTCTTTCTTCTTATGTGTTCCAGTCTGAACCCTACAACAGGTCTGTTGCTCTTCTCTGCACTTCTTTAATTTTTCGATGTATTTCCAGAAATGCTCCTACTGCATACAAAGATTATTTTTTTTTACTTTGTCATTTTTCTTCCGAGCATAAAATCCTACTTCCCTTTCGATGGAGTACAGTTTAAATAGTCACCAGAGAATTTCCTACGTATGTTCCTGATCCCCCTTACCTCTTCAGCTGCTTTGCCTTTTAGTACACCAAAGTGAGGATTCCCATGCCAGAATTTTTAACACGTGTTTAGTACCACACATAGACACTTGCACAGGAACAGCATAACCAAGCACAAGGTATTTTCTGGAAATCCTGTAGTCATTGCACCTGACTAATGTATGGAGTCCTAGTACATTCTCCAATCTTCTGCTAGGGCTTACGAATCTACGACATAAGTAGCCCTCTCTCTACCCTTCAGGTGGATAGAAGTTGATAGCAACTGCTTACACCCACCCTCCCTGGCTTATCCAGGGCCCAGGTCACTGTTCATTCATAGATGCTCTAAGTTAACAGTCAGCAAAATGTCATCTCTTTCTACAACAGAGCTATTTATAGGCAACAAGAACTTATTGTTTCACATACTTGTGGTGCCTTCCCCAAGCATCACAGAACTCCATACAGCTGTCTTTACTGTCTTCAGACATTTGTGAATTCCAAACAAGCATCACTCACTAGTAAGGTATCATCAATAAACCAAGAGTGAAAGTTTTTTTTTTTTTTTGTTTCTTTCTTTTCCTGTATAAGCAGTGCAGAGTTTTGGGCTTCACATACATTGCCTATCTACATTCCTGTGATTGGCTGGTATCCCATCCAAGTTTGCTTTCTTTCTCTGTTTATTTATGTTTGTTTACTGGAGTAGGACACTGATCAATACTGACCAATTTCAGACTCAGCCCATTGCTTTACAATCATTCAGTGCATGGATAGCCTCCATCTGCCGCCTTAACCCTATACTGGTTTAATCAGCTTATCAGTGAATTAATGCATATCTGCATTCAAGTTATTCCATTCAGATTTAATAATGTCCATTAACATTGCCTTTGTTTCTATCCCATCTCCTGTTATATACTTGTTTCCCTTTTTTCTTCAGATGCATATCCTGTATTACACTTACTTGCAATGAATTTAAATTGCCATATATGTTGTCATAATAAGACCCAATTATTTTTCTTCTTCTTTGGGCTTTTTCCCGGTTAGGGGTCACCACAGTGGATCACCTGTCTGCTCATGATTGGCAATGGAGTTTAACAGTGTTGAGTTGCCAGCCCGGTGACCAGCCTCCCACAGAAGGCACACACATGCACGCACTCACACCTAGGACCAATTTAGAGTGCCTAATCCACCTACAGCATGTCTTTGGGATGTGGGAGGAAACCGGGACACCCGGAGGAAACCCACACGACCACAGGGAGGACATGCAGACTCTGCACAGAAGGCACCCCAGCCGAGGATCGAACCGTAGAACCTCTTGCTGTGAGGCAGCAACGCTAACTGCTGCACCACCGCGGCCACCCATGATAAGACCCAATTCTAGCTTATTTAATTTGCAGAATAATAATGATATGTAATATAAATTGGTGCAGTTAAGGCAGACTACATGTGCAATGTCTACATCATTTATTTATTTAGTAGTCAATTAAAGAAATATGCTAGAGGTATACATGCAAACTAGAAAACAAATAAAACAGCAATGAGCAATTTGTTTTTCTGTCAAATTCCTGTGTTCATACACTGTTATCTTAGCTATTTCCTTCATCAGGAAGCTCTCAGGACCTCCTGTAAGGGCAAGAAAGACCATGTACTGAAGTCTAAAAATAAAATTCCCACAAAAAAAACTGATGATATACGGCTTTCATTAATTTGTTCATTTTGTTACATTTGCCTGAGTTTATAGTAGGGAAGTCTGACTTTAAAGGCCTGAATGCATAACTGAAGACTTTATAAATGTAAAAAAGTAAACAGTCGGTGTGCATTCACAACAAGAGTAAGAACACTTGAATGTCCTTACAGGGTAGTTTCATATATCCCATTCTGGTTTATCTGGGGCCATTTTTTTGTTGTTAGTTTATAGTAGTAGAAAATCTACTATTTTTCACCATAACAAAAGTGAGAACGTCCTTGCTGGAAGATGGTCAGCATATTGTAATGGCAGATAATCACAGGGAATAGCAAGAAAAGGTGAGTGTTATGTTTTTATAACATTCTGGATTGTTTTATTTTGAGTTAGTGTGCTTAGAACTAGTATATATAGACAGTTTGGTGGTGCGTGTACTTACCCATGCCAGGGGGGTGCAAACACATATACATACATACACACACACACACACACACACACACACACACATATATATATATATATATATATATATATATATATATATACACACACACACACACACACACCCAAGTGTACATACTCCTGTTAAAATGCCAGGGTTTTGTGATATAAAACATGTGACCACAATAAATCATTTCAAAACCTTCCCCACCTTTAATGTGACCTATAACCTGTACAATTCAATTGAAAAACAAACAAGTCTGTTGGGGGGGGGGGAGTACAGTAAGCTAGTTGTCTAAGTGTGCACACCCTTAAACTAATACTTTGTTGAAGCACCTTTTGATTTAATTACAGCATTCATTCTTCTTGGGTACACACCTGCCATCAATTAAAGAGACTCTGATTAACCCCAAATAAACTTCAGCTGTCCTAGTAGGATTTTCCTGACATTTACTCAGTTGCCTGCTAAGCAAAAGTCATGGTTCACAGAGAGCTTACAAAGCATCAAATGGTTCTCATTGTTGAAAGGTATCAGCCAGGAGAAGGGTACAAAAACATTTCCACAGCATTGGATATATCATGGAACACAGTGAAGACAGTCATCAAAAAGTAGAGAAAATATGGGACAACAGTGACTTTGCAAAGAACTGGACATCCTTCCAAAACTGATGAAAAGTCAAGATGAAAACCCAGTCAGGGGAGGCTGCTAAGAGACCTATAGACACACTGAAGAAGCTACAGGAATTTCTGGTAAGTACTGGTTCTGTACTACATGTGACAACAATCTCCTGTATTCTCCATATGTCTGGACTATGGGCTAGGGTTGCAAGACAGAAGCCTTTTCTTACACAGAAAAACATCCAGGCCCAGCTAAAATTTGCAAAACAATACATCATGTCTCCCAAAAGCATGTGGGAAAATGTGTTATGGTCTGATGGGACCAAGGCTGAACTTTTTAGCCACAATTCCAAAAGGTATATTTGGTGCAAAAACAGCACTTTGCATCACCAAAAGAACACTATCCCCACGGTGAAGCATGGTGATGGCAGTATCATGCTCTGGGGTTGCTTTTCTTCAGCTGGAACTGGGGCTTTAGTCAAAGTGGGGGGAATTATGAACAGTTCCAAATACCAGTCACTTTTGGCCCAAAATCTTCAGGCATCTGCTAGAAAGCTGAAGATGAAGAGGAATTTCAACTTTCAACATGACAATGTCCCCAAGCATACATCCAAATCAACAAAAGAATGGTTTCACCAGAAGAAAATTAAAGTTTTGGAATGGCCCAGCCAGAGGCCAAACCTAAGTCCAATAGAAAATATGTGGGGTGAACTGAAGAGGGCTGAGCACAAGAGATGTCCTCGCAATCTATATATGAAACTACCCTGTAAGGACATTCAAGTGTTGGAGCACTTTTGCAAGGAAGAGTGGGTAAATATTGCCAAGTCAATATGTACCATGCTGATACCTACCCAAGAAGACTGAATGCAGTAATTAAATCAAAAGGTGCTTCAACAAAGTATTAGTTTAAGGGTGTGCCAGCTTATTGTATGTTTTTTATTTTTTATATTTTTCCCTAACAGATTTGTTTGTTTTTAATTGAATTGTACAGGTTATAGGTCATATTTAAGTTGAGAAAATTTTGAAATTAATTTTGTGGTCTCATTTTTTTTATATTACAAAAACCTGGCATTTTAACAGGAGTGTGTACACTTTTTATATCCACTGTGTGTGTGTAAATATATATATATATATATATATATATATATATATAGATATATATATATATATATATATATATATATATATACATATATATATATGTATATATATATATATATATATATATATATATATTTCTGTAGTTTTGGCAAATTCATTGGTTTTTTGGTGCTTTGCGGTCAAATAATTACATTTTAACTAAATAAGTCATGATCATTCATAGTAAACCCATAATAGTAGTAGTGCTTATAATCAAACAATGTGGACATCCTACAAAAGGGCCTCAATGAGACAGATGCCTGGTGTCAAAGCCATGGCCTCAAGCTCAGTGCCAAAAAGTGCATTGTCATCCCTTTTGGTAACAACTCTGTACCCATGAACTACCACATAGGCTGTAGTCTACTTAACACCGAAAGTGTGATAAGAGACCTTGGGACACAGGCGGACATTAGTCTCTCCTTTGATAATCACATTGCCACAATACTCAGGAAATCCTTCTACGTGGCATACCTCATCACAAAATGTTTCTCATCCAGGAAAAAAGAGGTCATTGTTCCCCTCTACTCGTCACTCATTAGACCCATTATAGAATACAGCCCCACTTTTGGTATGTACCTCACAAGACATCTACAATAACTGGAAAGGCTACAGAAATACCTCACAAAGAGGATTACTGGCCTCAATCAGATGCCCTACGCAGACAGTCTCAAAAAACTCCAGCTTTACTCCATCGCATATCTCCTACTCAGAGGCAATCTATGCCTAACAAACAAAGCTATGTCAAACCCAGGGCTGTTGGACATGCTCCACTTAAAGAAATCCCTATCCCTCCGAGCTACATGCTCTAGTGACCTAAACCTTGTCACAACAATATACAGAACATGCTGGAGGGATAGATTCCTATCCCAGAGACTTCCCATACTCTGGAACAAACTACCTATCTATATGAAACAAAGCTCCTCATTAGCACTCTTGAAGAAAAATCTTGATGATTGGATGGAAGACAGGAAATTCACCCTAGGGATCACTTCTGTGGCTCTGCTCGACAGGGGCACAGGAAAATGATTTTCTTTGGTGGCGAAAGCCAGGGTACCTTTTTGGCTAGGCTTATGTAGGCCCTAGGGCCAATAGCATAGTGCCATCCTGTGAACCTATGAACCTATAAAGAAGAACCTATTAAATTTGTCTCTCACATTCTTGTTGTGATTCCATGATGCTGGATTCTTGCATACCAGTGAAATTTTAAGTTTTTAACAATTCTTTCCTTTACAATTCCTGACCTTCTATATGAATGACATTTTGTATATTTGGCCATCTCACGTCTTTTAAAGTTGATGGCATTGCACAGATATTGTGCTTATTCATCATCCCATAATTTTTTTAAAGAATTGATGTGCAGGAAAATTGTAGGAACTTCTCTTACTGAAAGAAAAATGACAAAACTGACATCTATGAATCCAACAGAGGTTTCATCAGAACCAGTCCTATGGATTTCATTAGCCTTAGTGGAAGCAGGACTTCTAAAACGTTTGCTCTAACTTGCTGAGTCCCTATTGTACAAGGAAAGAAAACTATATTCTTGTTAAAGACAATAATTTAAATATTTAAATGTGTGGTCAATAAATATAATCCTTTTTTTAAATACCCACATGATTTGCCTCCTGACTTTCCTACCTGTATTCCTTTTGGCACTTTCATTCCTCAGATGGGAGGGGGCAGTAGCCGGGCCCATTGACTTTCATTGTAGAGCAAGAGGCCTTAGGCATATTTGTTCCCAGACCAGGGTGTGAGCTTTATCAGCCCATTTGATTCCATCTGGATGCAAGAGTCAGGTGTGAGGGAGTATGCCATCATAGTAATCATGCAGGTGCCCCTCCAAAACCTGACTTTTCTCTCCTGTAGCCAGCCAATTGCATTTCTTCTTCTGCTCTTGAGATGCCTGACAAATGCCCCTGTGGTCATATGCATACCTTCTTAGCTTACATGCAGTGTGTAGCCACAACCTAGTAGGTGCTCCTGATATCCTAACATCATCCAACATTCTTGTAGGTGTTAGCATCATAGCAAGTCAGACTCTAATGACAGGTGAGCTAGTTCATAGGTTCATAGGTAGTTACTAGGCTATCGGCCCAAGGGTCAAGTTATTTTCCTGTGCAACTGTCGAGCAGAGACACAGAAGTGATCCCCGGGGTGTATTTCCTATTTCCCGTCCACTCATCAAGATTTTTCTTGAAGAGTGCTAATGAAGAACTTTGCTTGACATCGATGAGTAGCTTGTTCCAGAGTATAGGAAGTCTCTGGGACAAGAATCTATCCCTCCAGCATGTCCTGTTTATTGTGGTGACAAGGTTTAGGTCCCTAGAGTGTGTAGCTTGGAGGGATTGGGATTTCTTTAGGTGTAGCATGTCCAATAGCTCTGGGTTTGACATAGCTTTATATGTTAGGCAGAGATCACCTCAGAGTAGGTGATATGCTATGGAGTAAAGCTGGAGTTTTTTGAGGAGGTCAATGTAGGGCATTTGTTTGAGGCCAGTAATCCTCTTTGTGAGGTACTTCTGTGGCCTTTCCAGCTGCTGCAGATGTCTTGGGAGGTACATTCCAAAAGGGGCGTTGTACTCTATAATGGGTCTAATGAGTGTCGAATAGAGCGGAACAATGACCTCTTCTTTCCTGGATGAGAACCCTTTTATGATGAGGTGTGCCATGTAGAAGGACTTCCTGACTAGTGTGGCGATGTGACTATCAAAGGAGAGACTACTGTCCACCTGGGTCCCAAAGTCTCTTATCACGCATTCGGTGTTAAGTAGATTGCTGCCTATGTGGTAGTTCATGGGTACTGAGTTTTTACCAAAGGGGATGACACTGCACTTTTTGGCATTGAGCTTGAGGCCATGGCTCTGACACCAGGCATCTGTCTCAGTGAGGCCCTTCTGTAGGACGTCCACATCATTTGGGGACTTGACTATGGCTCCTAGTTTGCAGTCATCTGCAAACTTCATTAGCCAGAGGCCTTCTGTGTTAGCCTGTACTTCAGAGAAGTAGATACCAAACAGGAGAGGTCCCAGGATGGAACCCTGTGGTTCTCCACTTGTCACTGCTTTGAGGTCAGATTTGGAGTCTGCAACTTTTACAGTGTGGGTTCTGTCAGTGAGCCAGTTGGCAACCCATCTTGTGATTTAGGGATTTATACCTAGTTTAGTGAGTTTAGCTATAATTCCAGAATGGGGGATGGTGTCGAAAGCCTTGGCGAGGTCAAGATAGGCTGTGTGAACCACCTTACCCTCATCCACGGCTTTGATGATTGCCTCAAAGAAGTCGATCAGGTTCAGGAGGCATGATCTGCCTTTCACAAACCCGAACTGGGTGGGAACCAGAGTTTGGAGGTTACCAAAGTCTTTGTTTATGAGTTCCATGATGATACGTTCCATGGCCTTGCAGACCAGGCTTGTCAGGCTAATAGGTCGATAGTTCCCGGGATCAGTGGTGGCTCCCCCCTTTGTGGAGTGGGATAACTGTTGCTGTGTGCCATTCAGTGGGCACAAAGCCTGATGTGAGGCTATTATTGAACATGGTGCTTAAGTGGGGAGCCAGTTCATTCTGAATGCATATAGTTTTCAGCTATTCACCCACACTCTTGCTGCTGTGGCCCTTCCAGTGCCCAAACCCCTAAATAAACGTATGTCATCTTTTTCAGAGTGAGGGCTTTATCCCTCTATGCCACATGGCAGCACCCTTTGATGGATATAGTCTTGATGTAGTCAAAACAGCTTTGTTGTGTAAGTGAAGGATTTGTTGGGCAGTGGTAAAGAAATCAAGTGAAAAGCTTGACTTCTACTGAGAACAAGACCATTTTGCATACATGATTTCTTGAATGATGTAGCTTTTCATAAAACCAGAAGACAGCTTGTTCTTTTTTTTCACTTTCTCATGTGTTATAAAGGCATTTTGTAAGGGTGAAATCTCTTGGAGGAGCTAGTAGGTTGTGACTTATCATTTGGGAGAAAAACAGTTGAAGGTCGGGCCATTTTTGTGAAACGTCAAGGCAGCCTGCAAGGTGTTTGTAGAGTGTTCATCAAAATGATGTCCTTTCTTGGTTAACTCTTGACCAACAGTAAGAGCACCCGTATTAGCTACTGACATTTTTTCTTTGAGGAAGGAAGATCAGCATACCTGACATGCTAACAGTATTAAAGAAGCTACGAAGAATCACAAGAAAATATGCAATAAGGCATACCTTGCAGAAGTACTAGAAAATCCTTCATTATATATTTGAGTACACATTTTTTAGACTTTTCCCCCATACCCTGCTTTTGAACAAAAAAAGTCTCTTTTGGCAGGTTCTACTAAAACTCTACATTAAAAACATTTTCAAATACATATTGTTACAGAACTTTTCATGAGGTGGCGGCAGAACATATACTTTGCAGAAAGTGTGCAGGTGAAATACTGACAGGGGATTCATAAGGCTTACTGTAAGGGATAGCCTTAAGATGGACATTTTTTCCCTTGCAGTAAGCCTTTCCAATTCTTAGACCATCCAGTCACTAAGGTTTACCACTAGGGGGTCTCAGCATTGAGGGTGGTCTAGCACATAGAGTTGAATGAAAATGTAGCAATTTGGAGGACTGACAAATGCAAATTAGTAATGTGCTCTCCCCTGGAAATACTAGCATCTCTTAATTCATGTTGCCTAGTGATACAGCAAATGTCTCAGCCATGTACAATTTTACCGTTGGATGAAGAAATGAACACTGTCAAAACCCAGAGGTCATTCCTGTGGAAGGAGTCATGGTGCAAGTAAGTTCAATGAAGATGAGAGAGTGGAGGGTGTTACTTGTATCGACATGTGTGTGCCTGTTTGTAGGGGCATGAATATGTGTGTGTGTGTGTGTGTGTGTGTGTGTGTGTGTGTGTGTGTGTGTGTGTGTGTGTGTGCATTAGCTGAGTGGTTGCATTGCAAGGTTATGTAAGGTATCAAGAGCTGGGAATGTGTACGTGTCTGTGTGTGAGCTTGCACAAGCGTGTATATGTCTGTGAGTCTGTATGTGTGCAAGTGTGTCTGAATGTGTTTGCATATGTGAGTGCAGGGGAAGTGCCTTTGCCAATGCTATGCATGCATGGGCTGCTAGAAGGAATGATTCCACTGTTAGATCAGACAGTGCTTGTGTTAGAGTGCAATTCATACATATACTGAGAGCTTTCTCACTGCAGCCATAGCTGTCAGTGAATATTATTTTTTCACCATCACAGTAACTGATCTACTTGTGAGAGGCTGTTACTGTGAGTGGTAAGCCTTTTCTAAATTCCAACGCCTGTTTTAAACTTATTTATAAGTTTTAAACACAGCTTAAGAGGTTATAATTACTGAAATAATGAAACAGTATATAACAGAATGCCGAGGTGGCCATGCTTTATAAAATCATTTTTTTATTTTATAGCATAACTGTAATGTCATTTGTTGCCTAGAATATTTGAACATTGTGTTGCATAGTTAAAGATTTGGAAACTGAAAATAACCTGAAATTGCCATGTTACTGTAGTTCATTCTTTATTCAAAAGAGAAAATTTAATGAAGTGTGAGTGCTGTAG
Organism: Protopterus annectens; assembly: GCF_019279795.1. Lineage (NCBI taxonomy): Eukaryota > Metazoa > Chordata > Ceratodontiformes > Protopteridae > Protopterus > Protopterus annectens. The sequence goes on from NC_056747.1 coordinate 555,059,887, forward strand.
TGTATGTCTTTGGTACCTAAAAAACATTGTCATGCAGCTACAAACAATCTTCTTTTTCTTTGCACTTCTAAAATTGATAATTTAAAGTGATTTGGAAAAATGTGTTTTGGAATATGTAGGTTGTACAAGTAAAAATACCTAATGAAGGGTTTCTTTTCATCTGCCTGTCAGCGAGGTTTCATAACAATCATTAAACAGAATGTTTGCTTATTATAAAATTGTGAAACTCAAATTTTTGCTAAAGCCATCTGGCAGGATGTTCACAGTTGTATGCATCAACACGCAAAACAGAAGGCCTAAGTAAAAGCCAGAGATTTAATTCTTTCTGCAAAAGGTTATGCAGAAAAGTTCCTTGATAGGCAAGTGAGGATCAGGTTTTGAAGGTCAAGAAAGCAGTTCATGAAACTAAATCTCTGAACGTTTATTTTGTGAAATTGGGTTATGTCTTATTGTATGGATGAATGCTTTATTAAATGAATGTGCATGAAAGAATCATAGCAGAGAACAGTATCAGCATTTCACCAGACATCATTATAAGTGATTATATTTTTGAAATATGTGAATGTCTCAATGAAAATGCTTGACGTTTTCAGCGCTTGATGTATTTTTGATGACAGCATTATAACATTTGCCACATTTTGTATGAGTTTTATTTTGGGAGATAGGAATCTGTGTGTTAATAGAAGTACCGAAAGTATTTGCTGAGGGTGCCTATATAGTGACATTTTATGACATGAATGACTCTATCTAATTAACCAGTTACACTTCTTAAGTACCACTTGGCCAACCCATCTGTCAGTTTCCATGTCTGACCATAAAAAGTTATTCTTCATTAACTGTCAGTCCTCTGCTTATTAGAATTACCATCCGCCCATCTCTTGGATCACTAAATGACAGTGTGATTTTGAACTTAATTTCTTATCACTATGCCAGTTGTATAACTCTGCTACTTTAAAAAAAAATACTTTGTTACAATTTTTTTCTTATGTTATTAATGCCTATGACCCTTTGTTCTGCTGCCTCACACATTACCCAAAGGTTCTGCTTTCCAGGAAATTTAAGGTTGCTAAAGCGAGTATGAACATCTTATCATCCTCCATGGGCAGGGGCATGAGCACCTTATTTATGTTAGCTACCTTTTTTTCCGACATAGGAAACTGTCTGGGTTGGATTATGAGGGCTGCACAACCATTTCAGTCTTGGCAAGTTGCAATATGAATTTTAAGGCTCCTGCTACCCACTACCCATATGCCTTATGCTTCAGACATAACACACATTTTAGATGCCCACTTCTGGACCTTCTTTGCCCAGATAGTACCATTGCAGATACAAGTGTTTATATCCCAGATGAAGCCTGTTTGGTGTCTGTACAGCAGGATCACAGTTTCTGCTTTGACATTTAATGTGATTTAGTCTGTACCAATGTTAGTGTTCCCTTGTTAAGCTCCTTCCTTTAAAGGTGAAAGAAAAGTAAATTTGGATGCAGGGCATCGGCCTTTTATATTTTAACGATTACAGTGAACCATCCCTGGTATATATATATATATATATATATATATATATATATATATATATATATATATATATAATTTTAATTCTGCTGCAGCAGTTTGATGAATAAAATGTCTCAAAAAGTCTTGGAATAAAGAAGTACAATATGTGCGGGTAGTTTGGATATAGATTTTGCTAATTACTACAACTAGTTTTCTGAAGCTTTGTGTCATTATTAAAAATGAACAGCTGAATGACTATTAAGATACCAGAAGAATCTTGCCACAGCTAGTAAGCTACATCTAAACTTTATTCTGTTTCACCTTCTACATTGTCTGTTACTTAAAGGAGTGAAGAGTTTGTTCTGTGTACCTTTACCACCAGGTGTGCCATCTTCACAGACAGTAAACTGGACCTCAGAGTATTTTACTCTGCTTATAAAATGGAGCACTCCCAAGCAAAGCAACTTCTTATAAACAATTGAAGAAACAAGAAATTACTGGAAAAACACTGTCCTCCTGTTGAGGCTTTTAGTCTGGATTACTTGCACACATTTATGTGTGCACACATGCACAGACAAACATGCTCACACACACAGGCATTACTCATTTTTGCTTTAGTATAACCAGAAGCATCTTGTAGTTGGAGAACTGCACTGTGTCTTCTTCGTCTGCCATGATGTTGTGCATTCAGCTGTCATACTAATTACTTATAACTAAAGGAAGTGTCGTAGAGCTACATGCTGGTCTACGTTAATCACTGAATGTGCATTTCATTTTTGTCTGCCAGCACTACTGCAACACTGTACTGACTAAAAGAGATTCTAAGCAGTTATTTCTTTCATTTGTTGATCATGTGGATTCTGTGTAAATTCTCTCACACACACACACACACACACACACACACACACACACACACACACACACACACACACACAAATCTGTCCCAGGGATTCATTATGAGCCACAGTGGCTTGTACGACCCATGGTAAAACAGCCCTCTTACCAAGATGCAGTATTTTGCAATTCACAGCCACATAAGCCGCAATGAAGAAGACCTCATTAACAGCTAATTTGCATGTCTGAATCACAGTTAACTATTTCAAAGTGCAGATAAGCACTTCCTGCAGCAGTTAACTGTGGCAGATGTATCCTGTAAGCTTAGCTACCTTTCCCCTTTCATTCATTCTCCCTCACATACAGGCATACTGTAAAACTCAAACTGGCCTCATACCTGGTTCCTGACCCTGCAGTCAGAATGGCCACAGTGTCTCATTTTCTCCTGCCCAGATAATCCACAGATCATTGCTCTCATTCCATAAGGCCAGACATTCATGTTTCACAATTTGTAGACTGCAGTAAATGCATGACTGTTTTCTGGCCCTCTCCCTCATATGTTTCAACCTGTTGCAGGGAGTGTGCAATGCCCAGGGTCCTAAGTATATAGCAGAAAACATACCTGCTCCACTAACTTGTCAATTACTGCAGCAGAGTCTAATCATGGGGTTTCAAACGGCAAGGGTGCGGAGTCTAAATCCCTTTTCCCTTTTTAGATTGCTTTGGCTTACCTGATGGATATTCTTGTTGACGTTGGAAGCCAAGTGTCCTCAAATGAGGTCTGGAAAACCTTTCCATGTCACCTAAAAAGTAGTTGGATTAAAGTCTAGATTTGCTTCATTTGGCCATAAAGCTGATCTCAGGGTTCCCTTTCCAACAAAAATGTGCCCCAAAAGTATGATAGGAGTTCATCCTCTAATGAAACCACGTGTACTATAGCATGGAGAGGAACACTGAATGTAATTTACCAAACATAGGTCAAAAAAGCTGATAGTGACCAAAAACTGTCCTCTTTACAATTTCTACCAACTGTCACTCAGTAGTCACATAGGATACCATGCCAATGCATGCAAACACACACACACACACACACACACACACACACACACACACACACACACACACACACACACAATTCCAGTCCACAGAAGTATAGCTGGCTCAACCAGTGCCCTGTGTCAACAAATTAATGTCTTATGCCCTCAGCTCTTCAAATGAAACAAAAAGGACTTCTACAAAACTGCAGGAATGTCAGCTGGCTTTCTGCAGATAATATTCAGTCCACGCACCCCAAAAAAATGTTCCACAATCAGGTCGCAGGTCTACTGAAATGCATCTCTGCACCATGTTCCCCAAAAAAAAAAAAAACAATGACAATACTACTACTTCAGTTGGCACAACAATCAGATGGCCAGATGCATGCCTCGTTCCTCCTGTCCTAGCTCTTCAATAGAACAGCAAAATAAAAAACAAAAGTCAGCAGTCTGGTACCTGGGGATCTTGAAGTGTAGGAGCCAATCAGACCCTGTCTCTGCACCCTGCAAACTTCTTGCTACAAATGTAGGAAGCAGTTGCTACAGTTTATACCCCACATGGAGAGCTACAGACAGTTAGACCACACATGGAGTGGTACAGCACTCTGCCTTTACTAACAAATTAAAAAAAAAGAAAGAAAGAAAAATCTTTCTTACTTTTAATCTGTAGAAAATTGCATGCTATAATTTAGACTACACACAGAGTACTAGAGTGCTCAGTTTGACTGCAAATGCAATACCAGCTTTTAAAAGCCAGTATGCATTAAGGAATTATCAGGATTATCCAGTAGCACCTCCCTCAACACTTTACACCTGGGGCAGTTGCCCCTCTTACCCTGCCCTAGCTGTGCTACTGCCAGTCCCTACCTTACTACTATATTCACCTGTACTTACTTCAACCATGATGGCCAAGCATAGTCTTTGGGCTGTGTTTATTACAGCAACATAGGAGAAACAGGCTGGTCATCTACATGGCTGAGGAATTCATTAACTTGCTCAGCACACATATCCTTCAAAGAGGCAGGTTTTTGTGGGGGTGGCACATGACTAATTAGCATATGCCTCTGCCAAGACTGCCTCATTAATATGCAGTATGGCCACAAAGACAGCCCACGACCATGCTGCACATTTCCATGATAAAGTACCAAGGTACGGCTGTCTGATTTTTGAAAAGGTCACCACAAGCTGTGCATGTCATGGTGCACCACATGGTAACCTTTATGAATCTGACCCTTTTGAAAATGAGTGCTCTTCCTTTGATTAAAAAAAACATCAAATCAGTGAACCACAAATGACTGATCTCAAAAGATTGAGAGTTAAGACAGCTAACATAAAAATTTTTTTTGCAGGGTGGCAAATCCCCACCTCCCCTGCTTCTTATATATACCGACTGTGAGGTCGCACAACAGTACAGCGACTTTCCACAAACTAATACATCATTCTGCAATCATATGACTATTCAATCAGTTGTGCCAGCATTACAACCACTTAATATTCTGAAACCCAGCTAAGTCACTGGCTCTTTTTTTAACTTTAGAGCTGCACACAAAACATCGTATTCAGGTCATATAGGATGTAGTGGAGCTTTTCTCCCTGGGCCTGCACTGAAAATGGGCTCTGAAACACCCAGCGGATTTTCCCGGTTAACAGAATGCAAATAAATAAATAAATAAATAAATAAATAAAATAAATAGTGTGTTCTGCTTAACAGTGATCAGCAAAAAAGCACTTAATTTTTTTTTTTAGATCTTAAGCAGCACTACATATGGCTATGAGAAAATTTACCTAACACTTATTCGTTTATCTGGTTTTATGTTTGTATAGTAGACAGCTTTTTATGTATACAGCCTTATTCATTGGAAACCTGAGATGGTATTTATATTGATCAGGAGAAATTTCCTCAATAAACGAGGTAACATCTGCCTTCCCTTCTTTTGATATTTGTTGAAAGATCATTAACCTACTACATAAATGCTACAAACTCAAGGAATCGTGGCCACTGTTTATTTATTTATTTGGCATTTGTTTACCAGGGAAGTCCAATTGGTTACAGGTCCATTTCCAGCGGAGGCCTAAGGAGGAAAGTCCCACAGTAGAATTTGTACAGAATCACAAATTGATATTAGTTATAAAGACTAGGACAATTACACATGAGTACAGTTTGTGTTTACAATCAAAAGAGGAAAATAAAACATATGTAAAACAAGCAGTAAAGTTAAACAGACATTGAATACAACACAGGATACAGTTCCTAGTATGTATATTACATAACAGTGCTTGAAAACTATATTACAGAAAAACATATATATATATATACATTCTAGCAAGAGAATTAAAAGATTTCAGTCATAATTTTTGAGCTAGATAAAGTTTAGAGTAAGAATAGAAAGGAGGACCATTTGAGGCTTAAGGAATTATAGAAAGATGAAGCTAAAGAGGTGGTACAGCAGGATGGGGAAGTAGGATAGATTGAGAAAAAAGTCTGTTAGGAATGGGGAGAACAGAATAGTAAAGAATATTACAGTTTTAAAATATCTGACTGACATTATCTTAGGAGTGCAGCACCTCCTTTATTCTGTAAGGAGGTACGAGTATTTCAATATGAATGCCTGGTGTAGGGTTGGAAACTCACATCAAAGGCTAGTACACTGACTGTTGAATCATTTGCTGAAATGAAGCACAGGGAAGACATTTACGGCTACTGTAGTATTGTCTTTCTTTTTAGGATCAGTATTGTGGTGTGCAAAATGACTTTTGGATTACATTATCACAAGAGAGTTGTAAGCCAGACAAGAATATAAAAGTTACCTTCCATATGCTGCCCAGTATGAATAACAGTGTGCTGTGTCTTGCTTTCACACTTAAGTATTTAAAAATGTACCAGTTATGACATTTTATAAACAAACAGGGAAATATTCCTGTTAACTATCAAGAAGAAAAGTTATATTATTGAAATAGTATAGATGAAGAGACTGTTAACATATAGCTGGAAAGTAACTACTATCTAATGTCCATGAAGTCTCAAAGTGAATTGTATTATTAGCATGTTTTATTGTACAATCACAGTAGAGCCCTGCTATAAGCAGCTGCCCCCACCATGTGCCAATGAAACTGACCATTAGCTCTTCAGTTTTGTTGCATCTGCTCCTGCCTTGTGTCCCTCATACAGTCCTCCCAGATTATGACCACTGCTGCTATTAGTGGGTTGGAAACATAGAGCAGAGTAACCGGGCATCAAGATACTTGCTGGCTTAGTGTGCTGGAAAAGTTTTGGTAGAGGTGTTTTGCTTTGTGCACATCTCCCCAATTAACAACAGCTCCTGCCCTTCTCTGATATGTTGAATTCATTGGTTATCTGCTATGCAATTACAGCACTATTTCCATCATTGGAAAGGTGCTATATTGCATGAAGAAACTCCACTATCCTTTCCAGAGTGGGCAAGCTGACACTTGCCAGTATTTCCTGTTCCTCTACACCTAGATCCTGCAGTGCCCTAGACACTAATCAAACACAAAACATCCAGATCATAGCCAGAAATCCATCCACAATAAGCAATTTTCATTTTGATGTACTTCTATAAACCTGGCTTACAGCAGTTCGGATCAGTATAATCATTATGTTTTATTGTAAATGGTTTCACATTTCTAAACGATTTTATCTTGCCCCTTTTATAGGACTAAGAAATACTGGGAGGCAAAACCCAAACAAGATCTGCACTCCTCCTTATCCTTTCCTCATAGAGAAATGACAGACCGATAATCACGGATAGTATATGTTTCTACTCGGCTGCATACTTGCTCACTACTAATTTGGAATGTTGGCTGGCAATCAAACTGTGGTAAAATCCACTGTTGCAGCCGTGAGACTGAGTCAATGTGATTACAATGGGAATAGCAAAGTTTTGCTTGAATTAAAAAGTACACTTACAAGGGAGGCTTTTATACTGTCAGCACAAAAATATTTGTAATCAATTCTTAGAACTCTAGGTATGTCTAGCATACCTCTCAACTGTCCAGATTTTCATATAATATCTAGATTTTTGCCTCAGATTGTTGGTCCATTCCTCATACAATGTATGGTCTTCTGACAAATTATGGAGGACTGAAGTCACTTAATGATGCACACATTTAAGTTTCAGAGTTTATATCCTTCAGAAAATGCACAATAACATAAATACTGTTATTTTAGCAACTTTGTAAGTTTACAAGCTCAATGTTTGAAATCTCCTCCAATGTTTGAGCTTCTGCCCCCCATTATTTTCATTGCTGTCAAGATTTCTAGTGCTAAGAAATTGAGAGGTATGAGTCTAGTGATGAATTTATGTGTGTAAATAGAACCTGGTAATCACAGAAACAATAGCAAATGACTATGTTTTCCAGAACAGTGGTTAATGTTAGGGTGCAAATAAAGATTTTTTACTCACAGTAAATACCGGAGCTATAATTGCAAAGTGCGATCTGCTCTGGATGCTGGATGTCTGATATGTGTTGTGATTAGGTTTACGTGTTTGGAAGTAGTCTGAGTTGGAGATTCCAATGCTAAAATACAAGTGTAAAAGAAATTATATATATTTTTTTTCATGTAATAAATCAGTGTGATATACTGTTTGCATGTCATGTCCAGTAATATGAGAGGAACATTTTAGTCTTTTAAATATGGCCTATACCTTAAATAGGACATGCTGGAGGGACAGATTTGTCTCCCAGTGACTGCCGCATTTTTGGAATAGGCTACAAATTCATGTGAAATAGAGCACCTCTTCGACACTGTTCAAGAGGAACCTGGATGAGTGGATGGGACACCGTAAATTCTTACCAGGATAGAGCCTGTGACATCAAGCCAATATCCCACTGGACTGTCAACAATTAAATGACATCCCTTACTATCCTGAGTCAGTAACTAAGGAGTTTCAGTCCTCACTTCTGACTCCAATATGAGACTGTCACTTAAGCAGAAGTAATATTTCACAATTTTCCCCTAAAAGGACAACAGGAACATGCTCTATTTTCCTGGGACTGGTTTATATACCTCTGTCCACCTCAAATGTATTTCTTTATTTTATACTTAAGATCAATATGTCCCCAGTTTAAGACATCTGATATACTCACACTCAAAGTAAATTTAAATATCACAAATCCAAATACTTCTGGGAAAGCCTGATACAGATTTCTAGCTGTGTCCCTTCCCCAAAATAATATGGTAATACTGCCACCAATCAGAGTTTCTTCGTGCCCTTCTAATGCCGTGTCCAATTATGAAAATTAAATTTCAAAATAAATGATATCTATGACCATAAGCGACCACACCTTTAAGGTGACATGGGGAGTATCAAACAGTTAGACGCACTCTCTAATCTCTAAAGAAAAATACGGATTTCCAGCCACAACTAATTAAAAACATTTAATAATAAGTAAAAGGATTATAAGAATGTACATCAATAGTTTTTAATAAACACCAGAACTCAATCACTGGAAATGTAAAACTAAACTGCAGGATAGGCATCCATTATTGTAGAAAAACTCTATCTTAATAACTAAGCTTTCCTAATCTAACTAAAGAATACTGTCCCTGATCTAGACTAACATATAAGAGCAAGGCAAAAGGCAGGACAACAGTTTTTGGTGAGTTCTCTTTCATGGGTGTCCACTGACTGCAATTCTTCACTAACAGCTGCTCTTCACAAAACTGCTCAGCACTTGACAAACTGCAGTTTCAACTGTCTTATTTTAGAAAATAACTGTCAGGTGTTTGAAAAGTTATTTTTCTGTCAATCAGCTGTTTAAATAATCACTTGGCAACCAGGAACATACTAATGACTTAACTCACTGTTCAGCTGATTCTTCATAGTACTGTAGAATGTTTCTGTCAAATAGGCACAATAAAAAATTCATCAAAACACTGACAGATTCTCTAAACATTCTGTATAAACAGGAAAATATTTATCATTTTAAAACTTATATACATTTTCACAATTAGGCATGTGGCATACAATACTAGTTAATCAGAGATTATGCACAGACCTCCTGCCAGACATGCTAACACAGATGACAATGTTTTCATTTTCTTCACAGAACCCACAACCCTCGTGGACATGGGCAATCATTACTAAATGCAATCTAGGGTGTTGACTAGCATTTCTATGATATTACACTGGGATGAAACAGCTGGACTTGAAATTACCTTTGGGTCGATAACCTAGTCTCCCCTGATCTCCATCTCTATTACTCCAACCCTTCCTACCTCTACTGTTGTCACTCACAATGACTTACATGTTCCTTCTCATATTCTCCCACTCCTTTCCTCTCATATACTATAACTGCTGCAGTCTCTTAATATCTTCCCCAACTCTAAATCTCAGTCATCATCTGAAGGCTAATCATTTTTATTAACTCATACTGCTATGTCAACTACAGCTGTACTACATTGTAATTAGTTTTAAGTGTGTATCAAATGTGTGTATATAAGCTTTTTATACTCACCCATACTACCACATCAACTATAGTTGTACTACATTGGAGTTAGTTTTATGCATCAAGTGTTTGTATATACTGTAAATGTACTAATGTTTTAAAAAGGTTTTTTTTTTTCCATTTGTCTTATATATATACTCAAAATATGTGTTGTGTGATGTATTATGCATCCTATATATGTTTCATGTGGAGCTTTGCTCCCAGGCCTTCACGGAAAATGGGCTCTGCTTGGCTCAGTGGACTTTCCTGGTAAACAAATGCCAATCAATCAATAAATAAATAATCTGCTATGATCCTAAATAAAGAATTCAAATGCTGTGCAGGAAGTTCATGTATTCTCTTTAGAAGTATATCATGTTACAAATCTCCTTTACTGAACTACAAAACCGATGTGGTTCATCATTCAGTCACTCGCACAAAGCACTCCAAACAGTCAAGCCAGTACAACCTTTTTATGCACATTCCCAATTTGTCCACTAATAATGAAACTAAAATCAACTTCATGACTTGCTCTCAAATTGACTGCCCCATCCATCCACAATGATTTTCATCAACACCTGACCCTTATTCCAGCACAGTGTTGTGTACTGTTCATGCACACCTTCCATTATACTAAGCAACTGGTTTTGGAAAGCAGGGTAGAATGGAAATATATTGATGCCACTCCACGATGTTCCCAAATAATTAAGGGAGGGAGGGTACTCAAAGAATGGTCTGCTGGAATGTCAAAAATGTCACCTTTTGATATGGGTTTAATGATAACTGGATAGGTGACATGCCCCCTTTCCTTGTCACAGCCCTGAGGTCAAAAACACTCCAAAGGTGAAATATACTATTGCCCCCACAAACACTCCTTCAAATAACACACACAACACAGTAAACAGTGCAAACTTTTTATTCATATAAAACACATTTGTGATTTGTCCACAAACACTGAAACCATAATCAACTTCATTCCAAAAATTCAATGGATTCCAATAACTAAACTTTCAACCACATGGAAAGCTATTAGTGTGCAATGTGAAATACTGCCTCCCCAACCAACTCGTCCAATCACAATGCCCATCACCACACTTTAGTATTATTAAAGCACTGCCTTGTGCACCACATGCTCATACCCTCCAGTATACTGAACAACTTGCCCAGGAAATTAGAGGTGAATGAAAAGGGGGAAGGCCTACCCTGTGTCCATTCTGCAGGCTAACCTTGCATCCTGCCTCCCTATCCTTGTTGTATCCCTTTCCACATAAAACCCTCCATCTGGTTCACCAATACAAGGGCACTAGGCTGGATAGATAATGATGGAGCAACAGGATACCTTAGTTACAACACTTTTTGTGGCTAAATGACAGCATCCATTCATTCACAATGTACTCAAAAACTACAACTTTTAGACTAATATGCCAAGTCAGCACTGAACACTTACTTCTTCTTGAACAAAAACAGACAAATTCAAATTAAATAATTCAAAACCGGTATATCAGACAGGTGCACTCTATTGGAACGGAACCAAACTGAGTCCTTATTATAGAATTCCCAGAGTTCAAAAAAACCAAAACCCAGAAAAAGAGCTGTCCTGGATACAGCATGGTTATTGAACTTCTATGTTGCTTCAGTTGCTGCTAGGAACACCTTTCTGTGCTAACATAACCTAAATATTACAACTACCAAAGCCACTAATGAAGTCATCAGCTGCCTCTGCATTGCTGTAAAGTCTCTGAAAATGTTTGACAACAGACACCGTGTGTCACCAATAGATTGCTTTGGCTTACCTGATGGATATTCTTGTTGACGTTGAAAGCCAAGTGTCCTCAAATGAGGTCTGGAAAACCTTTCCATGTCACCTAAAAAGTAGTTGGATTAAAGTCTAGATTTGCTTCATTTGGCCATAAAGCTGATCTCAGGGTTCCCTTTCCAACAAAAATGTGCCCCAAAAGTATGATAGGAGTTCATCCTGTAATGAAACCACGTGTACTATAGCATGGAGAGGAACACTGAATGTAATTTACCAAACATAGGTCAAAAAAGCTGATAGTGACCAAAAACTGTCCTATTTACAATTTCTACCAACTGTCACTCAGTAGTCACATAGGATACCATGCCAATGCAAACTAACTGAGAGTAATTACCCACCATAGAAGTCCCTGGATCACCAGTGCTTTTTGAAAGGGTCAGTCAAAATCTTTCAGGTTAATTTCTTTCCCCTTAGTAGGCTTAAATATGAACTGCTCTACAGTTATACCATCACACAGTTTTTCAGGGTTACTACCCACAGAACAATGCAAAGCAGATGGAAAATGGCTTTGTCCAAGATCACCTAATGAGTCTTCCCTCACTGATGAGCCCTAGACCTGCAAATCCAAACCACACCTGAATCATGCATCACCAAGACATCTCCCCTCCTAGGATAGGGATAGCAAGAGCTCAGTGATTCAGAATGCTCACTATTAAAACCCATATAAAAGCATTGTAGACCACAAGACTTTAAGTGTGGTATCATCCCACACAATATGCACTCCCCTGACAATGGTGCCCTGCCAAGTTACTCTTCCCAGTGGGTTTCCTTGTATCTCCATTTGTGCCTTTTGACAACCTTTTACTCACCTGAAGTTGATCTCGGACTTCAAAAACTGGGCAAACCTGACACCTTGCCATTAGACTGAGAGACGCTAACTATATCTTAATGGTCTTGGCAGTCTCTTTAAGTGTGTACCTGGAAACTGCCCCAAGATCATTAAGATATAGTTAGCGTCTCTCAATCTAAAAATCAACCAAATACTCCTCAGCTGACTGCCCCTGCACACTACTCTCTTCAACACCTACTAATGCTGAATCATTATCTGGCTGCATCATGATGGGTTGCTCCATTATGGTGGTCACCCAATGGAGTTCTCCTACTACCTGATCCAGTGTGCCCATGTGTGTCCTTCACTTATTCCTATTCACAGATGGGCCAATTTCATTGGAGGTCGACTCCTTGTCACTCCCCCCATTTTCCCACTGCCAGTGGCTACCAAGCTGTCTGATTTTTGCTCCACCTCTCCTGCAACTTCTTCAAACTGTGTTGTGGCCTTTGAAGTAATGTTCTCTCATCTGGCATTCAGGTCCTCCATTGATGCCATGCTCCCTAAAGATGAGAAGGAAAAAAACATGAAATCAATCCAGTGATATTATACAGAGACACCTAATAACCAGATAACCAAATAGCCCAGTGGATTAATTAGTGTTCCCCTCTTCCCTGCACTGAACAAGCAACAAAGCTCTACAGCTTTTATTCTCTCAGCTCTGGAACACTACCTTTCATAATTTAGAATCAAAAGGGAATATGTGGCACACTTGCTAACAACATTAGCTAGTATTTTACCATAGTTACAATGGCAAAAATATATATTTTGTACACCAGTGTGGTGTGGAATGTCACACCTCTAGCAGCATGTAGATATTCTTGCTTTCCAGAACAATTTCTGAAAATCAGCTTAAAAAGAATAATATAAATAAATGTAAATATTTTGCTATTTTATGAACAATAACATCTAGTAAAACTATACAAATAGCAAAGTTATTAATAGGAAGTTTTCTTTATGGTATTAATACTGCATAGTCTTTCCATAAGTACTATAATATATTTTAATGTGCACAATCTCAGAATATTATTATATGCTAAAGTTTCACAAACAAAGCTCCTTGGAGTAGTCATAGATGAACAAGTAAAATTCAATATCCACATATAACAAAATATCAAAAAACCCATCAAAAATAGCTTGCTCTACAGACACAATCAATACCTAACCCCCTCATCTAGAAAAACACTAGCATCCACCTACCTGCTCCCCTCGCTCATGTATGGTTTACCTATACATATCAACCTCCAATCCTCCCTAAAAAACTGGAAGCCGGCTACAACAACATATCCTACATTCACAGCAAACTCCATACACTCCTCCCACCACTGTAAGGCTCTTCACTCTCTAAATTAGCTAGAACTTCCAAACCATCTTGACCACTTACAACTTACCACCTGCTCACAAACTCATCTTTCAACCCTCTGACTGCCCATTCCTTAATTCAGTCTTTACCTCCTCCATTCCCAATAAGCCCCTTAGATCCAAGAATACAAATCTGTTCCTGCTGCACAACCCTAAGCATTCACCTGGGCAACTTATCTTCTCTTTCTCCCTCGCCAAAAAGTGGAATGCTCTCCACTATCCCTCAGAACTATCCACAACCCTGTCACTTTTAAATCTTCTCTACACTCTTACCTCTCCTCCATCTGGAAATGCTCTTGCTCCCAGTCCTCTGTTAGCTTCTCCCCATGAAAATGTACCTATTTTCTGACAATAGAAACAATGACAATGTTTATAGTTAGCTAACATTTTATCTTTAAATCTTGGTGCGTATAATGTCTATGTATGTTATGAATTTCTGTACATCTCACATTGTGAATATAATGCTTTATTTTAATTGTGCAACTTCTGAATATTATACTATTTCTGTAATGTTCAATCTTTCTATTTCAGTGGAGCTTTTCTCCCCTGGCATCCACTGAAAACGGGCTCAATATGGCCCAGTAGACTCCCCTGGTTAACAAACTGCAAATAAATAAATAAATATATTGGAAACTGAGCAGCCTAAACATATATTACTAGAACACTTTGTTAAGCAGATAGACGCTTTCACCTGACATCAAGAAATTCCTGAGTTTATATTTAATGATAGTTATTAAAATATGAATACATACGCTTAAATGTATAATTAGTAATATGAATAACATTGAATATCACTTAAGTTCTACAACTTACAGTGAAAATATGAATGTCAGTTTCCTTCAACATCTAAGGTCTCACCTGATGCCAAGCAATAATTTGTAAGTCACTTGTTTTTGAAGTACATATAGAAATACTGCTTATTTTTGTAATTTTTTCAAATATAGCATGGTATAAATAGACATTGACAATGTATTTTCCTGTCTCCTACCATGGCATTTAATACCATGCACTCAAATGGCATAGGTTTCATAAGTCATTCACTCCAATGGAGCTCAGGGAGTTTGCACTGTAACTTCCAATGGGTGGAGCCTAAGCCTTTTTTTTTTACTCAAATAATTTTTTTTGATGAAATAACACAATAATTTAATACATTCATAACATTCAATAACTATTTACAATATTTACATTCAGCCTGACAAAAAGGATTCAGATAAAAACATTTGTAGTTAAATAATAAGTTAATATATAAACTATGATAGTTAGGAAGAGTTTGGTTCCATCTGTAGGGTGTCAATCAAATTCAAAACTTTCCTCCACAGACTATTAACCAATAGCATAGGAAAAGTTCTTAACTCTTTAGTTCTTTTCTCCATAAGCCTTTTGACAGAATCAAATTATGTCCTCGCATTTCAAACAAATGTTTGTATCTCTGGAACCAGTGGGGTTATGAAAGAAGTATAACTGGCAACGTCTTTAGCACCAACTATTTTTATTGTGGTAGTATTCTTTAGGTTCTAAGTCTTAAACTGAATTTTAAAAGTTACAGTAAACACAGCAACTATTACATTTGTAGTATTTTGTAAACAAGTTACAATATCTCAACAACCACTCAATTTACACACACGCTGTCAGCAGCATTTTATTCATCTAGCGGAGAGTTTTCATATGAGGCTAAAGAGTTCAATCTTTGTTACTTGGTTGTTGAATTATTTAGAAAAATGTGAACATTATATCTATGCAAATTAATATAATAAAAACAACAGTTAATATCCATTTACCTGCACTAGACGGAGGTGAAATATTAATGCTGTGGAGTTTGCCATTGTGTGAGCTGTAACTTGAAATTATTTAAAACCTTGTATGTAGCATGGTTTGGAATTATTGATGTAAATATGAACAAGCAATATTAGATGCCTAGAGGCATCAGTATGAGTTAACTACAGATGTACCTGGAGGTGTCACTCGAATGTGATGACATAATTATGAACATGTGAATATAAATATAAAAATATGAATAATGACTAGCAAATAGTGATTAGTTTCTCTGCTGCAGGACATCAAGGATCAACACTCTTAAAGTTATTTTAATAACAACTCCTTGCTCTTTCTAACACTGTTTATTAGCTGGTGAATCACTTTCAATGAATTAATGAATTTATATGATTTAGTATTACTTGCCCTGGATATCAGTTAAAGTTCTTTACACTGAATTTGTGAAAGAATCTTCTGATGTCAAACCATGAGGAAAAAGATTTTTTATGAGTCAAAAGGAGGATCATGCCTCATAATGAGGTGTACTTGAGAGGTATGCATAACAAATTAAAAAAAAAAAAAAAAAAACACCACCAAACACCTTCAGCCAACATGCCAACCTCAAATCCCAGCAAAAAGCATGCAGGGCTATTGCTATAACCACTTGTCCTCTGCTAGGCAAAATATACTTACTGACCAAATAATAAGAACCAAGTCAGTTTTAAATCAAGCCAATTCACACAGAAAACAGTAAGAACAACCACATGATGAGGAACTCTTCCTTAACCCCCCCCCCCAAAAAAAAAGAGTGACAGAAGAGTCTAACAAGTGCCTGAGGTGCAGAGATATCAAGCTGATGATCTAAACAAAACGAACAACCCCTTTTCCCATGGCACAGCTGAATTGTATAACAGCCTTCATTTGCAGCTGTCATGGACATTATTATTACTAAAGGAATCCTTGAAAATGAAATCAGCAAAACCTCACAACTCAGCTAACAAGTCAAACTGGACAAGACATTAAGAAGCTACAGCCCCCCCCCCCCGCCTGCTTGCATCCTCTTTATACAAATGTTTATAATTGTGTTCCACACCTTAGAATCAGACCTCAAACCTTATAGCACCTCCCTTAAACTATGGGGCTAACCAGCACACTCCACTCACTGTCAGATGATACCTGGCAAACACATGTCATTACAGCAACTAGCAAAGTAAATTAACATCTGATTTACTTGGGACATTCAACTTAATAACATGAATGTGCCATCATACCCCCTACACAAAACTTCAGAAACCTCTTTATTAACGTTGTATTAATGTGACTTTCTTTTTGGAAGCATAAACTGCAAAACTTACCTAGGTTGTTGGACAAGTGGCTAACCCTTGGAGTCCTGAAATAAACTCAAACACCACCCTATTATAGAGCTAGAACCTGCCTCCTCTTCGATCTAAGTTAAATAACATAATATTGGAGAGATGACACATCTTCTTTCCTTGTCATGGCCTCAGGGAGAAAAGCCCTTCACAGGTGAAATGTATTTTCATCATTCACAACAACAACAGAAATAAATATATATAATAAACTCCTTTACTTTTCCATTTTAAAAAATCATGCCTGTGATTTTAATTATCATCCTTTCATAGTCTACAATTTACTCTCTTTGAATCAGTCTACTAGAGGGCTGCAAACAATATTTAATACAAGAGCCATCAGATTGCTTTTAGGCTTTGGCTAGCAGTTAGGATGGAGAAACCTGTATCCTTTCTCATTGTAAGTGCCTTCAAGGACCTATTTAGTGATGCCTAAGGTGTTTGCTGAGCTGCTGTCATATGACAACCATTGATACTTTTTGTAGAAGGTTGAAAGTGGTGACCCACTAAGGACTACCTGTATATTGGTTTCAGTCTGATGAATACTCCGAGCTTCCAGTCTGCTGTGGAAGCTTTGTTAAAAGAAATCAAAATGAATGTGGTGTTGGGGAGGGAGGAAGGCAGAGGACAAGTACTTTGTTAGAAAAAGTCACCTGTGATTACTAATATTTTCTGTTGAAAACTGGGTATACCATATGTAAAATTGTGATTCTGACAGATAATTAGCTGACTGACAGTGCCACAAATGGATGATGGATGGTGCTACAAATGGATGACTGACAGTGCCACAAACGCATGACTGACAGTACCACAAATGGATGTTGAAAGCCACTTTCCGCCAGAGTTAGCTTTGCACTTTTCTCGACTATTGTATGAACGTGAACTTGATATATGCAATCATGAGGGGGGGTGGGGTTCCTCCAATCTAAAGCATGCAGGAGGCTTTGCAGCTCGAAAAAAAATACTTGTTTTGTGTTTTAATGAAAGTGGCTTTCAGGGAGATTTGTCTCAGTATTGTTTGTCAGAGTTTTTCGCTTCTTTTTTTTTTTGTTTGCTTTATCATCATGAAACTATAAAAATATCCTGAGATGGAGAGGAAGGTTATACCTCAGCTTTAGAAAATGAATAGTGCAGTACTGTTAAGTGACTGATTTTACTATGTATGACAATATATTTCTAAGGTGGAACATTTCTGTGTGTGCTGCCCTCAAATACTACCACTGGCAAGTAGTGCCATCTGAAATTGTGGCATTCAGAAGCAGCACTGAAGAATAAAAGCTAGCTTGATCATATGTTACTGAATAGGTATTGTTAAAAAAGGATATGCGTCTGACGCTGTGTACCTCTGGTATGCTTCATTGTTCATAACTTATGCTAAGGTAGAAAAGTTAAGTGTACAGAAGTAAATATCATGCAGGTAAGAGGTAAATTGTTCTTCCTGGCTGCCAAGCTGTAGTTAGCTTGATTAAAACAAAGGAAAATTGATTTCTGCAGATGCTTTTTTCAGTTTTAAAAGGGATCATTCTGCTTATCAGCAGTTTTATATTTCAGGATAAAATGTTCTAAAAAACAGCAGATGTGACAGGCATGGCAGCAGCTGACTGCAGCCCGTAACATTTTATCTGACAACTTGGCTCTAAAAGTTTTCTTCCTGCTTTGCATTATCTGTTGAATCTTCACCAGATGAAATGATTATGTTACGGTAGAGACAGCACATCACTTACATTTCAGAGCTCAGTGCAATTTTCATAAACTGCAAGGCAGCATCCAGCCCCACACCCCCAAGTCAGAATTAGAGTTTCAGAAGATTATTATATAGACATTATTTCCCTCAGGTCACGGGCTTTAGTCAAATTTGGAAGAAAATGAAATTGCCGACAGTGAAAAGCAGACAGAAAGGTATGAGTTCATGAGCAGAGAAATAACATTTTCATTTGTTCCTTCCCCATGGGAAAGATTCACCATTCCGGTAAATGGAGATGGTTATAAGAAATGAATTTTTGTCAGCAGGGATGTGATTTTAAGGCTCACTTATCCATTGGCAATCTAGATTTCTAACCCCAGGAATCAAGGAAATTGCTACAGAATGTAGTCTTTATGATGTACAAGTTTTTGTAGCAGAGACATTTCAGGGGAAGTACCATATATCTAACTACTTTGGGGGTGCAAGGGTTTTCAATCCCTGCTGTATGTGGACAATTTTCATTTCTCTTTCTTTCTTTTTACTTTTGTTTGATTTGTGTAAAATAAATGAAGCAGTTTTGAGGACACCATTTCTGAACAAATCACTGCTGTTTCTATAACCTTCTCGAACATTTAACTATCTCACATGTTTTTGACATTTGCAGTAAAAGAGATTGGTTTCTGCGTGAAGAAAACAGTAGTTGCATTTTTAATAGAAGAGGAGCCATTTTAGATGTTGTAAACTGTGCTTTGACTATAAACAAAACAAAAAAAAAAATCTCAGTTTGATTATGAGCTCTGAAATTTGCCTGCAGCTCTCATTTGCCCTTACATTTCCTCTTAAACTACAAGCATGTGTAGAGCTAATCCTTTGTTCTGCAATACATTTTGTCTGGTATAATATATTTCTGAATCTGAGCAGTAAACTTATTTGCCTTTGCTGTATTATTGTCATGGGATGCTACAGCTTGCCAAAAGCTTATTCACAGCAAATTGCATTAGTTCTGTTCCTTTCATTATTATTGTGTCTAAAGTACAATGGTTATGAGCAGTCATGATTGCAGCTGATTAATAAATAAGAATTGATTACTCAGAGCTATTTCACTGAATGAGACCCAGGAGATAGAGTACATAGACCAGACAGCCTACGCATTAAGACATTGCATACATAATTGGATAATGCTTGTTGCTCATTTGGTTTCAGGGTTTTAACCGGGCCTTCCCATGTAATAGAATACTATTCAGGGATGCTCATCTTCAACCATGTCAAGCTGACATTCATTATCACAATAAAATTGTTCTTTCAGTTGTCTAACTATATGATCCAACATCGTATCTTAACCTAGAAATAAAGTTGTTTTATGCAGGAGCCATGTTAATGTCCTGGGAAAAATGGGGCTGTCCCACTGAAAGCCACCTAACTGGTGTTGAGCACCAAAAATAGGCAAGCTGTGCATTGTAATTCCTCAGAAAAGCAGTAGAAACCAATCACAACTATCTGAGCATATTTTTTCTGAAAGGCTTCATTCGTGTACCCCTGTTATGTGAGGCTGTGCCACTATGACTGCTTCTGCTTATATATACTAACTGTTAAAATCATAGTACTTCACAGTAAGGAAAAAATCTCGGAAATACAGAATGTTCTGAGTTAATGCCTAAGAAACTAGACTGAGAATTCACTGCTCACATTTAAGAGTGTTAAACAAACCCTTTTCACACTTTTGCCTTGCTCCAGAAGATTGGGATACTATTTAATATTTGATTAAACAGGCAACAGCATTTTCTTTTGTGGCTAAAACCTTGATTCTTCCACATATGGATGTGAATCACAACACACAAACACACACACACACAAATATATATGTATGTGTCTGTGTGTGTGCATGTGTGTGTATGTATATCCATGTTTACATAGTTAGACACATAATCAGTATATATGTACACACACACATATATATATATATATATATATATATATATATATATATATATATATATAATATAGATTAGTGATACTTGATCATCAGACAGTAAAGTATTTGAAACAATGATCTGCAAATGAACAAACTTGAATTAATTGAAAAACAAACAAAAAAATGAAAACATTTTATGCAGAGGGGCAAACACCCCCTGGATATACCAACTCTGAGATTGTACTACAGTTAAAAATTTGCAAATTCTCCCATCCCTGTTGCTCCTTGCTTTTGCTCACAGAAAAAGTTGGTAATCAAAATAAGTTCACTTTCAATGAATTGAACTGGCTTTGTTTAGAGTAATTGTGAGTGCAGAAGAGAGGTGAAGAAGAGAGTGCAGGCAGGGTGGAGTGGGTGGAGAAGAGGGTCAGGAGTGATTTGTGAAGACTAGTACCAGTAAGAGTGAAAGGGAAGGTCTACAAGAGGGTAGTGAGACCAGCTATGTTATATGGGTTGGAGACAGTGGCATTGACAAAAAGGCAGGAGTCAACGCTGGATGTGGCAAAATTAAAGATGTTAAGATTTGCACTGGGTGTTACAAGGGTAGACAGGATTAGGAATAAGTATATTAGAGGGTCAGCCTAGGTTGGATGGTTTGGAGACAAAGCCAGGGAGGCGAGATTGCGTTGGTTTGGACATGTGCTTAGGAGGGATGCTGGGTATATTGGGAAAAGGATGCTAAGGATGGAGCTGCCAGGTAAGAGGAAAAGAGGAAGGCCTAAGATTAGGTTTATGGATGTGGTGAGAGAGAACATGCATGTTAAGATTTGCACTGGGTGTGACAAGGGTAGACAGGATTAGGAATAAGTATATTACAGGGTCAGCCTAGGTTGGATGGTTTGGAGACAAAGCCAGGGAGGCGAGATTGCGTTGGTTTGGACATGTGCTTAGGAGGGATGCTGGGTATATTGGGAAAAGGATGCTAAGGATGGAGCTGCCAGGTAAGAGGAAAAGAGGAAGGCCTAAGATGAGGTTTATGGATGTGGTGAGAGAGAACATGCAGGTGGTTGGTGTGACACAGCAAGTTGCAGAGGACAGAAAGAAATGGAAACAGATGATCCACTGTGGCAACCCCTAACGGGAACAGCAGAAAGAGAGAGAAGAAGAACTGGCTTTTGTTTTCAACAAAATTACACTTCCATGAAAGGCTATACTCTTATATTTAAACATATACAGATAGATAGTAGATAATTGACTTTTTTCTTCCCTTTTCCTGGATTTGAGGGCTAATACTCGTGCAGTGATTGAAAGGTGAGCCTCACCATTAGACAATTAGATTGAAGTACAATGATTTTATAATATATGATGTCAAAGGAGCTCTTGACAAGTAGAAAAATGTGACTAGCTGATCTTAGTTTATAGCAGCACATCATAGAAATGATCTACATTTGATGATCTTTGTGGTAAATATTGACTAGAAAAAAATAAGCAACAACACACACAAACAGCTTTCCCATGAGTGCTCTGTCTTTGTTGTAAATTATTGCTTGTTTTTCTAAAATGTGCAGATTTAGTAATGAGTACATATTTGCTAATGAATCAAAGCTCTGGTTCTCTGCTTTTGTTCGTTTTTTTATTTCATTTCATTGTTGTGCCCACAGGCACTGAATTAATTGTTTGAGTTATGCAAAATGTATTCTCCATTTTGGCTTCAGTTATTCCTAACACCACTTGTATCCACTGCAGTTTGTCTACATTTTATATTCTGCTATTTTTGACTTACACTGACGCTACCAGTGAAGCAAAATCTTTTCAGTAGACCATTACCGTGCACATAAAGAACTATATTAAGTATTAGTTATTTTTGCTTTCAAGGTTATATGATTCCCATTACCTAAAACAAAGTGGGACACTATTTTATATTGTTTGTGTCTGAAATGAAGATGAGGGGTGAAAATTGCTCTCACGACAAAAAAAAAAAAAAAAAAAAAAATGAGCTGTCTTTTTAGCATTGATAAATTTCATTGGCTGTGAGCCTTTTCAAGTGCCCACCACAGTCTCAGGCATCATTAACCCTAGACATGTACTGGTTTTAGTCTTGAGTTGATCGGTTTTCCTTAAGATCTTGTTTCTGTCTTGCTAAGTCCTACATGATCGGGTGCTAGCTCTGGAAAGACCTATAAGTTCCCTACAGTCATTTCCATCTCATTAAAAATAACTGACCAGCAGTCTTTGTTCATGTTTTGTTTTATTCCTGTGGAACTTACTATCTTACTGGATTTGGACATATGAAACCTGAATCATTTCCCAGTGGACATTCTCATGTTTTTTCTTCATAAAGGTGTCTTTTCAGGAGAACTGGCCCCAGACTACTGACTTTTGTGGTGATATTTTATTAAAAGTCTTTTGGCTTTTCCCAGTTAGCGATCGCCACAGCGAAACTCCCGTCCGCTAATGATTGGCAGTGGATTTTTACGGTGCTGAGTTGCCAGCCCGACACCCAACCTTCAAAGAAGGAATGCGCATTCATGCACGCACCTACCTGCATGTCTTTAACATCACTCGACTATGGGGAAGGCGCTCCAGCCGAGAATCGAACGGGAGAACCTCTTGCTGTGAGGCGAAAACGTATTACTGTAGATAAATATCTGCATCTTATAATGCATGATTTCCCTGATATAGATAATACCATATCATTCTGTGACAGAAATCAGTAGTAGTTATAGACTGAGCCAGTTAAGCCATCCATATCCATGTAAGGTTACTTCCTGTAATCAGTTTGCTAGCCCTAAATGCCTAGCGACCAACATCTTAGTCTGCTTTGTCACTTGGATCATCCACTTGCTACAATAACATATTTCCATGTTAGTGAGGTTCTGAAATAAAGCAGATGTTATACAAAACAGAGACAACATAGAAGAATGACCACTGACTGATAAGTGGACAAATCAGACTGTATTGTTACTCTGTTGAATGTGCCTACTATTGCAAACACTTTTAATTTTACATACTTGTTTTAGTATGTTTACAAAATCTCCAGGGCATTCTCCCCTGCAGACCTGCAGTCCTTGATCGGGGTCACTACATGCCCACCCACTGACTTGTTTATTTATGTATTTATATATGAGTACATGTCATTTGATCTAATCACATTTCATCTAAAAAAAGACACTGACACACTTGATTGAAAACACATTTCATCGAAAACATAAATCACTATAACACATTTGATACAAAACGGTTTAAAAGTATAGAAAATTGCTGTTGCTGCTTTAGTTTTGGGTCATAGGAATTAGTAATACTCAATATTTGTACCTTGCCCGTGTCCACTAGTATGTTGTACCTCCACCTCTAGAACTTAATGTTTTTCAGCAGCAGTGATTACGTGTGTGAGGAGCTTTCTCTTTCTCCATGGTTGTGTGACTGTGGAGTTAGTATATTTAAGTAAGGGGACAAGGAGGGTATGAGTGGGGGGAGGTTGCCCTTTGCAAAAAAAAAAAAAAAGCTTTTAGAGGTATATTTAATGTATATAAATTTTCTATGAAATATGTTTGTGGTTTGTACAGAAAACTGTATATTTACGTGGATGTGCACATAGTTGTTGCAGTAAAACAGGCATAATATATGTACATATTCATATAAGAAGAAGCAAGAAAAAGAAAAGGGGGAAATAGAAGAAGGTGGAGTTAGTATGTTTTAGTGCAGATTATTCAATTGTATATAGGTAGGCTATCATATGGAAATTATTACGCCCCCAGATGGATATGTGTAGGATATCATATGGAAATTATTACGCCCCCAGATGGATATGTGTAGGATATCATATGGAAATTATTATGCCCCCAGATGGATATGTGTAGGATATCATATGGAAATTATTACGCCCCCAGATGGATATGTGTAGGATATCATATGGAAATGATTACGCCCTCAGATGGATATGTGTAGGATATCATATGGAAATTATTACGCCCCCAGATGGATATGTGTAGGATATCATATGGAAATTATTACGCCCCCAGATGGATATGTGTAGGATATCATATGGAAATTATTATTCCCCCAGATGGATATGTGTAGGATTATAGTCTGTGGGGTTTTGTTAGAACAGTTAGGTATTAACTATCAAGTTGGTCAACAGACATTTGGAAATAGGGAATAAGAAAGTGGGTAAGAGGGTGTCTGCTGTTAGGGACTTACTCTATAGTTGGTTGTTATGTAACATGCCCTGTATTTAGACAGTTGCATTCATACTGCTTTTTTTTTGGAAAGTGCTTGAAATCAGATTTCAAACCTGACTGAACTTAAACAGGTCATGAGAAAGTGACCACCATAGTTATGGGACAAGGACTTAGAAGCTATGACTAGAAGAATGTAGCCTGAAACAAGGTGGTTGTAGTGATGGGCTGCCTGTGTCTTACCTCCTTCGGTTATAGGTCATAGATGCAGAAAACAGCTTTGATGCAAGTGAGGAGGGGAGTAATCTTGATGAAGTACTTTGGAAACGGAGCCAAGAGTAAGGTCATCTCTGGTTTACACTGGCAGCCATTTAACCTTAGAAAGAGTGAGGGGATGATGTTCATTCCAAGGGGATTTTGATATGAAGCAGCAGATTTTGTTCAAAAGGGTTTGAAGAGTGGTTACATTTTTTGGAAGGATGGGGAAAACAAGGGGTATCTGTACTTAATTTATGCAGGAAGGAGACCCTTGCCCCTATTTGCTCTGGCACTGTTAGCAAGGAATTGAAAGAGCTTGTTCACCCAGAAAAGTATGTAGTTTATCTTGCTCTGTAGTTTCCTAATGAGATCTTGGACATTGAGAGATTGGTCTAGCCACGTCCCTAGATATCTATGGAAAGCGGTCAATTTGGTGGTATCACTGTCATAATACGTGATGTGAAAAGTTGTAGGGGGTTTTGCTACTCTCTCATTTGGGTGCCAAGCAGCATGGACTTGGATTTTTTAGGGTTGAGTAACATTTTTTTGGTATGTGAGACAATTGTGCAGTTGAAGCAGATCTTTTTAGAGTTGTGTTTCAGTGGATTTTTAAAAGGGGTCAGACCTATACATGACCATATCATTGACATATATAAGTAGTGGACATTGACATAAATCATTGAGAACAGAACTGTGTCAAGAACTCAGCCCAGTGGGGCACCTGAAAGAGTGTAGACAATGACAGGAAAAAGTAGACACTATTTTTACCCAAAAGAGGATCTTTTAGATAAGATGTCTTTGAACCAACTGGTAGAGTCAGGGATGATGCCAATGTCTTGAAGATGTATATCAAAAGCATGTAATAAACACAGCACTGGTCAAATTCCCCTTATCCATATTGGATAAAATACCAGAATTCAAGAGTCCAGAGTGCTGTCATGGTTGTTCTCTCAGCACAAAATTCATGTTGTTTCCTAGAAGACAAGTGCTATTTTAGTAAGTAAAAGGTAAGTTGATTACAGATTACTTTTTCCTAGAACCTTACCTGGGGAAGGTAGAATGGATATGTGGCAAAAATAACTGCAATGACTTGGCTTGCTTTCTTTAGGTATAGGTCTGACAAAGAAGAACTTCCAGATGGCTAGCATAGTATGGGTGGTAAGGCAGATGTTATAGTTATATTTTAGTGAGGAGGTAATGTAGTACTTAGAATTGTAAAGAAGGAATGGCCAAATTTTGTCAGGTCCAGGGAGAGAGTCTAGTGTGAATTGTTCAAGTGTTGGTAGAATATGCTTAGTAGTTATTTCAGAGAAATACAAGAATGAAATGGATTCTGGGGATATGACTCTAAGTCTGGTTGAGTGCATGGAATGGAAGGAAGGTTAGAGAATTCTCTGAGGAAGTCAGATGGTGACAGGCCAGAGGTAAAGCAAGATATGAAGCTGTGATTTGATGCCTCACTTATAGGAGATCTTCCCAATATATTGTTAACCTCCTTCCAGGCTTGTTTTGGTGAATGAATGAATGAATGAATGAATGAATGAATGATGGAAGTTTGTGTAGATTCTAGGTGTTTGGCCTTGTCTCTCTGGATAGCTTGTTTGGTGATGTTCCTCAGAGTATTGATGAGAGTAGGGTTTTGTTTCTAATTTTCTCTTATTCTGTAGTTTCCTGGCTGAGCCAATGAGTTTGAGGGCCCTTTAGAAATCTGGTGATTGTGGCGAAGTGTGTGTCTTGAAGTGAGACAAGATGTTCTGAGAATGTGTTGGCATGAGAAAGAGAAAGTACTGAAGATCAATCAGTAAGGGAAAGATGTGCATGTAGAATGGCAAGTTTGTGTAGAGGTATAGGCCTGAAGGAAATTATTCTTAGGGGGTGTATTTGATTTTAAGAATTTGTTAAAGTGAAGTCACTGAAGGTGGGAGGGTAAATGGAGATGAATAAAATATTAACAGAATGGGAAGTAATTGTGATATTTATTTATTTATTTTTATTTAACATTTGTTAACCGGGCTAGTCCAGCTGGATATATTTCCATTTTCAGCAGAGGCCCGAGGAGAAAAGCTCCAATTGTAAAACATACCATCACCACACCAAAAGGTTTAAAATAGACAAAAAGGAATTAGCTATAAATTCTAGGAAGACAAAAAGACATACTATACTAGATACATCATACATTTACAGAACATTTTACAGCATGTAAGTCTGGGGCAATCCCAAGACACTGTTAGAAAAATACCTTTAAAACTTTGGTAAATCTAGTTTATGCAGACAGTTACTTTTCCTAAAGATTATATGCTAGACATATTATTAGAAAATAAAAGGTAGGGAGAGAAAAAAAAGGAGGGTATATTAATTACGAGGCAGGGAATACTACCAACAGGGTACATTGATATCTCAGCAGACAAGAATCTAATTGTTGTCAAGTAGTAGAGGTTACTTAAGTACCTTCTAATTTAGGGGAGAATATAGGAAAGAGAAAAGGAGAGTGGGAGGCCAAGAGATGACAGTGAGATGTCCAGAGGATCAGTCTGGGTAACAGCAAGGGCATAGCCAGTGATTTTTACGGTATGCCTTAAGACTTTGCTTGAAGAGAGAGAGGGATGGAAGTGTGGTAAGGTCAGAGGGCAAGAGGTTCCATTGTTTTCCCACGGTATTTGAGAATAGTGAGTCACCAGCTAAGTTGTTTGACTTGGTGGTCCTAGTAAGTAGTTTATTGGAGGAGCGTAAGGACTCAAGATTCCTATAGGGTGATATAAGGTTGTTTAGTACTGGTGTATTATTAGGTTGATAAAAAATGTTATGAGTGATGGTAAGTTGGGAAAGTATCAGAAGGTTTTTTTAGTTCCAGCCAGTCTAGTTGATGAAGGTTATGACAATGGTGAGTTCTATATGGGTTTCCAGTGGCAAATCTAGCAATACTATTATAGGAGTTGGATAGTTTGGTAAGATTACTTTTTTTTAGATTAGTATATATGGGAGCTGCATACAGTAGTGTTGAAATTAGGTGGGAGTGGGCAATAGTCTTTCTGGCAGTTGGAGTCAAGAAAGGTTTTATCCTATATAGGGAGCCCAGTTTTTTATTAACAGATTTAATAGTGTTATTAATGTGAATGTCAAAGGTGAGATTATTATTAATTGTAATTCCTAATAGTTTGGTGGAAGAGTCTGGGGATATAAGGGTACCATTGCTAGACTGAATGGAGAAATCTATGAGGGGTGACTTACTGTTTGGCGTAAACAATAGTAGCTTGGTCTTTTTTGTGTTCCAAAGAAGGCACCGTCTAGAGAACCATGACTCTACAGTGTTGAAAGCTGTTTAGGTTAAAGACTGAAGGTCAGATATAGAGTTGGCAGAGCATATGATTGTAGAATCATCAGCATATCGTATACAGGTGGTTAGAGGAATGGCTATTTGAAGGTCATTGATGAATAATGAGAATAGGAGTGGACCAAGAATGGATCCTTGAGGGACTCCTAGGGAAATGGGAAGGTGAGAAGATAGTTGATTGTCCCAAAGGACTGCTTGCTGTCTATTACTAAGGTAGGACTTAAACCAGAGAATTGCTTTGGTGTCAAGAGAGAAGGATGACAGAGTATTCAAGAGTAGGCGATGGTTAACCATATCAAAGGCTTTAGACAGGTCGAGAAAGAGTGCTGATGAGAGGCTGTTACTATTGCGGTTATTATTAATGGTGTTGGTGAAGGATAGGAGAGCTGAGGTGGTACTATGATAAGGCCTGAAACCATGCTGACAGTTAGCTAGAATGTTATGTTTTAGTAAGTGGTTCATAAGCTGTTGGTGAATACATTTTTCCATAATTTTAGCTATTGGAGAAAGGAGGGCTATAGGCCTGTAGTTAGAATAGTCAGTAGTGTTACCTCCTTTGTGTAAAGGAATAATATGAGAGATTTTGTTATCAAGTAATGCATGGTGATTCAGTCTGAGGTTGACTCTAGTGGGGTCATCCACTAATTGGAGTAGCTTGTGGCTGGCAAGAAGTTCATTTAGGACATGTTTTATAGGTCCTACTATGTTTAGATTAAACTCCCCAAGAATTGTAATGTGTTTATTGGGTTTGACATGAGAAAGTATGGACGGTAGCATATTTTTAAATATGAGGAGTGATGCTGGAAGGGGCAGATAGACAATGCATTGCTTTGGACATGGCATGAGTATACAGACATGTTCCCTGGCTGCCTTTAAACCTTTCTATAATGCTGATACATTTGTTGTCCCAGGCAGATGTCTTTGTCCTCTATCATACAACTGCTGGTATATCTTCAACCCCTAGTTGAGAGCGTTGTCCAGTTGATGCTCAAAATGCACTATCTAGCGAGCACTCTGGCATTCAAGAATCATTCACAGCTTGCCTTACTGACATCACAGTTGAATGTTTACTCTGTGTGCATTTGGCTTTAATCATTTTTTTACTTCAGTGTTGCCACATCAGTTATACATGGTACATCAGTTTAGCCATTACGTCTAAGTTTCTTGTTACCAGGATTTTGTTTGCAGTTTCAGTAGGTATGGAATAACTTTTCCATTCTTCATCCTTTCTAAAAGATCTAACCCATGATTCAGGGAATATCGATGGTTTGATATTTTTGGTGTACAGGATTAAGGAAATGTGTTAGTAGTGAACTTCACCCTATAGTCCTGGGATTGATTTTATATGTTTCCATGTGCCTGCTTTGTAGTTCTGCAAATCATGGCTTTTTGCATGCTTCTGGATTGTTCCTCTAAAAAAATATGTATGCCTAGTGGAATTATCTGGTTAACAGATTTTTAAAAAGTGTATACTTTGCTTCTGTGCCTGAATTTATAGCTAAATCAAGAAGGACCCTAGTAGACTGGGAGTAAGCATCTGGGGAGCACTTTGACTTCATGAGCCTGTCTTCTCATGAAAAGAGATGATGTGAGTAAAGAAAACTGAGAAAGAGGAAACATGTTAAACATTGAAAATGAAAAGCAAAGAAAGGCTAACAAGTAAAGAATGGAAAGGAAATGTTGAGAAAAGTAAAGGTGACCCAACCAAACAGGAAACGGAATAGAACAAATGTAACGCAAGTAGTTAGAGAGAAGAAATGGGAAAGCAGAGAAGAAAAAGGAAAATCAACTGCTGATTGAGAGAATGGTGGTAGAGAGAGAGGTACAATAAAGATGGCAAGATAAGAGAAGTGAAGGAAAACCTTCAGTTCCAGCTTATATCATAGCTCCACTTCAACTCTATCTTCTATTATGGTATCTGTTCTACCATCTGTAATAACTATGTTTCAAGTTTCCATCATTACATTAGTTCCAGTTTTCATCCTTCTACCATCTGTAATAACTATGTTTCAAGTTTCCATCATTACATTAGTTCCAGTTTTCATCCTTCTACCATCTGTAATAACTATGTTTCAAGTTTCCATCATTACATTAGTTCCAGTTTTCATCCTTGTAAAAGTTTCATCTTCCATTTTTGTTATGGCTTCCAGGTTTCATCCTTATATTGCAATTTGCTTTTTGGTATCAATTTCATCTTTTACTGTAAAGTTAGTTCCATTTCCATTTTTGACATTGATTTAATCTTATTTCTTGACACAAGTTCCAGTTTCCATCTTGGTATTAGAGCTCTCTTCTACCTCATGTCAGTTCCTTCTTCCAGCCTGGTATCAATTTCAGCGTGTATCACAACAGCATTGTTTATTTTCCATTATGACACTGGTTTCAGATTCCCTCCAGAAATAAGTTTAAATCTTCATCCTAGAAGCAGTTCCAGATTCCATCTTGTGTACGTTTCACCTTCCAGTACAATATCATTTCTAGCTTTCATTTTGGTACTGGTTCTCTATCCCATCCAAATATTGATTCCTGAGTAAATTTGCCAACATTTCCAACTTACTCACTGGAATCATTTTCATCTTCCATTGAAATATCCATTACAGACCAGGGTATGATGTTATTCCTAAAATGAGCATATGTCATGCATATGAAAAGCCTCCTTGCCTTGCTGTGTCCTCAACTGGAAATTTATTGAAGTAAAAAACACTAGTCAGAAAGATTTGCAAAATATTGCCTGTAGTGACAATGCCTGGCACTTAAAAGACAGTGTGCTATTGAACTTCTCAGTGAAAAAAAGAGGGCCGGAAATATATCTTCATAAATAGTTGGTGTTGTATGTCTTTTGGGACCAAAGAGTAAGTAGAACAGACCATGCCAACAGCAAAAGGACATCTGGAAGTCATAAAACTGCTTTCCAGCTCTGAAAGGATATTCCACATGCAGTGTGACAGAAGCTGAAAGTTAAGCCTTCTCAATGTTCATAGGTTAGTACTAAGCTAGCTGCCCTTGCAAGCCATTTTAAGCCTAGCCAATTATCCCTTGTGAGACTCAAACCTGCACCTTGTGTTTGTAAGGCAAACACCTTAACCATTAAGTCACCCTCCTATATTTAAAAAAGATATATAAAAATGCTTGCTACAGTGCCTCCTCTTTGTTGATCACTGAATTAATTGCCCCAGTCTTAGCTAAAAAGATTATCTCTGCCTTGATTAGGACTGTCAGTAATTCTGACTCCTAATTATGTAGTCTTTGTATTTTACAGGCAGATGAGAAACTCCTAATTAATGGCAGCATGCATTAACAACACAGGGAGCAAAAGTAACCAGAAATAAAATAGCTGTTGTCACAGTACACTCTTGAATTCTTGCTAACAAGTATGATGATAAAGATGTCATAGGCTGAGGGGAAATAAATCTGATCTGTTAAAAGAAAAAAATATATGCTGCTGTGAAAAATATAATTATTAAGCACACTTCAGTTTGCCTGCAATTCTGCAATTTATACTCCACATGTTGATGTTCTTGTATACTTAACACTTTGTGATGCCATATAGGTACATATTTTGCATTACATTTCCGTCTTGAGTTCACCTTTTTTATAGTTTATCACTGTCTGATTTCTTAACTTTCTACAGTGATGCCCACTCAGTTATCTTGATGTCACACTCGGTGCATATGACCCCAGGTACAGAGGGGGGGGGGGGGCTAAGCATGCATCTTTAAAAAGGGGAGTACACATGCACCTTTAAAAAGAGGGGTCTACACGTGCATCTTTAAAAAGAAAGATACTATACATATTACACACAACTTTACCTATAAATAATAAAGAAAATATATGCAAGTCTTGAAAGATTATCTGTGAGCTATACCTAAATAAACATTTTTTTAGAACCTGACCAGAAGGCAATGCTATTGTTTAAAATGAGAGACGTGTGCACTAATGTAGTAATTATTGAAAAACATCTATCTATTTATTTATTTATTCATAAACGTCATAGGTGTAGACTAGGCTAATGACCACAGGGGCCTTTACAATCCTAGCCATGTATCCCAAATGTATTCAACAAGTTTTGGTGCCCTAGAGGTTATTTTAAGGAGCATATGTGAGCTAGAGCAAGGATGTTCAGGCATTTACCAGCTGCATCTGTCCATTAGAGACATAGGTGCCAGATGATTAATTTCCAATTTTCCTTCCACTGGAACAGGTTGGACTTGAATAGGGTTAGGGAGGAGCTCTGTTTCACACAAATGGGAGGTCTGTTCCAGGAAAGGGGAATTGTCTGTGAAACATGTGTACTTCCAAAAGTGCTGTTTATTTCGCAAGCAAATCTTAAGTCCATAGATCGGATAGTTTTGATGCTATTTATTTTGTGGATATGCAAGATGTACTCAGAGTGGGTTCCAGTGATGTCTTGCAAGTCAGGCATAGATCACCCTTCAGAAATGTGTAGGAGACAGAGTATAGGAATAGGGCTACCCAGCTAGGACATATTGTTAATGTCCTGTATTCCTTTTGTGAGGAATCTTTGTGGATGTTCCAGTTGTTCCATGTGCCTAGTCAGGTACATACCAAAGGAAACATTGTACTCGATGACAGGTCCTATGAGAGCCAGATACAATGAAACAATGGCTTCCTTTGACCTAGATGCCACGCTTTGGCTTATAATTTGAGCAGCATATAATAATATCTTTACTACCTTAGACACATGTTGGTCAAAAGCAAGGTTACTGTTTATAAACACTTCCGAATTCTTGACTACTGGATATACTCTTAGGGCTGTGTTATCAGTGATGTAGCTTCCTGGGGTAGCTGCATTCCCAAAAGGCATTATTATGGATTTCTTGGCATGGAGCACAAGTCATTTGTCTGTGTTATTCCTTCCTGGAGGGCATTAGTGCCTTGGGAAATTCTATGACAGCTCTTACTTTATTTGCAAACTTAGTTATCCAGGGGCTCTTGATGCTGGTCTTGACTTCCAAGAAGTAGATGCCAAAAAAGGAACAGACCCTGCACAGAGCCATGAGGGACTCCACTAGTGAATGGCCTCTTTGTGGATGTGGACTCCCCCAATTTTAATTTCCTGGGTCCTATCTGAGAGCCAGCTGGCTGTCCAGCACATAAATAGGGGTTTATGCCTATATCCATGAGTTTGTTTACAATGCCCTAGTGGGGTATTGTATCAAATGCCTTAACCAGGTCAAGGTAGGAAGTATGCACTGTATTACCCAAAACCATTGCCTTGCTGACCTTCTCAAGGTCATCCACCAGGCTGGGTAGTCATAACCTGCCCTTGACAAAGGCAAACTGGGCTGGATCCAGTGCCAGTATTAATTATTTTTATGCCTTTACATGAAAGACTAGTCAGTTTTATGGGTCTGTTGATGGTCCAGCAGAGGTATGACCATTGTAGCTCTTCATTCACATGGCACAACATCTGCCTGGATGCTAAAGTTAAATAGTAAGTCCAATGGCTCTGATAAGTCATGTTTCATGGTATTAGGAGGTATCCTGGGATATTATTGGGACCCATCGATGCATTGCTCTTGGCCTTGGAGTGTGCATTTAAGACATGATACCTATTCATAGTTGGGGGTTATTTTTAATGGTATGTCCTAGTGGGTGGCTGGGTGAAAGAGGGAGGCAAAACTGGAGGTGAATTTTTCAGCCAATAGAGTTACTTTATCTTCATACCCTTGTAGGTGGCTCAATTTACAATTAGTTCTGCACAGTGTTGTGTACTACCTTAGAGGCTGCAGATATAAACAAAGCCTTATGGTTGTCCTTGGCCTAGGAGCTATTTTACCTCACAATTGGCTTTGATAGACTTGATTTGCTGTCTAAACTGTTTGTTTAGATTGTAAAGATAGTTTTTATCATCCTGGTCAGTGAACTTCCTCAATTTTGCCATGAATTTCTTCCTTTTGTTGTATAACCTATTGATGTTTGGATTTTACCAGAGTAGTTTTTTTTTTTTTGTTCTGAGCTTATTTCTGATTGGCACAGCTGTCTGTTAACATGATTGTACAGAGTTTCTATGAATAATTCCACGTAGGCAGCTGTGCTCTCAGGATATTGGGGTGGGGGCTTGAAATCCTGCCAGGCTATCTCTTTATCATAAGAAATTTAACTTAGAATAGCTCCTAAATGTTATACGGTTAGCTGGGGTTTTGACTTATGTTTTTATGTCAAAGGAGACAACTTTATGTTCTGATATTATCATGCAGGACAGTATACAGGGGGGGGGGTTAACAATTAACATTCGCCATGTCCAGTATGTTTGCTCCCCTACTATTATCTGATGCAAGGTGTCTGCATTTATAAAGTCAAATAATCTTTAGCCCTGCAAGCTTGAAGTCATGTATGATTCCCAGTTTTAATGGGGTAGTTAAAGTCTCTAATAAATATGGTATTAGGTTGAATGGTGAGTGTCTCCAATATGTTTAACTATGAGCTGCAGGTTTTCTAGGTGATAGAGGGTGACCTATAGCTTGCCCATGATAATTTTGACATGGGGACGCTCAAGCATCTTTCTTTTTGACCATCTTGAGGTGAGTTTGTTATTGATGTAGGCTAAGACAACTCCACCATTAGTCCCTGCCTGTGAAGTAGCTGGCTTAAATGTGTGGAAGACATTGTAGCCCTATACTGCCAATATGCTCTCCACAAGTTTAAACCATGTCTTAGTAACTGCAAAGATGTTTGCCTTCTCCAGGGTGGGGAGAGGTTGGTGGGAGTGGAAAGGCTTATTTAGGTTCCTGGCATTGAGCAGGAACACCTTTAGATTCCCTTGACTTGACTTTGGTAAGTCATATGGTTTGTCAGTTTGCCATTGCCTGAAAAGGCACTATGGGGGAGTAAGATGTTTTAGGTAATACTCAAACGCGTAGTGGGGACAGGTGCAGACCATCCTTGGCAAAGCAACATGGTCTATCAACCATCCCCCTAGGAATGATATCAAAAGCTAAGACAGTTACAGTTAAGCATCTTCTGTTCATATTGTGGAATCATCGTTGACAAAGGTAGAATGCTGCTCAGTGCTATGCTTGTACCAGCTTGGAGCGCATAGTTGGAGAGCTCCATAATGTTTTTCTTCATATAGCCCAAGGAGGTATATTTCAGGTCATTTACACCCACATAGACTATTACTGAGTCATACTGGTACTTGTGGTCAGTTGACCTGAGTACATGCATGATCTGCTGGATCCTGATCCATGATAAACAACTGACCATGACTTTATTCTTGCATGGCCTGATGAGAGGGATATCTGTGCCTCACTGTGGAGTCTCCTATGACTAAAATATCATTTTGTATGGTTGCTTGCCATATGTGCTTAGAAGTTGAGGCTCAGGGAGGTGTGGAGATATGCATTATGTTGGGTATTGTTTTGGTAGAGTGCTTTTTGTGTTGCCGAGGATATTTGTTGTAGGTCCAATGTCTGGAAGGTTTTTGGGATTTAGGAAGATTACTTTTAAGTGCCTCAACATATGTAGGTTAATCAGTCTGATCCATATTGTGTGTGGTGGGTGTAATGTTTGCATTTCTGACAGCTTAGTTGATATTATAAGTGGTTGTGTTTGAGAGCTTTGCTTTCAGTTGCATTGTGCAAATACATCTCTCACATGCATAATTAGTTTGTTTAAGAATAAGCTGGTTGCCAGTAAACATAAGGCAATTGTTACATTGCCTCAGGGTACTCATATCCACAAAGCTTGCTATAGAAATAGGAGGAAAGTCATGTCCATAGTTACTGGGCCCATAATCAGTAGGTTATTGCAGGAATATCTGCTCCAAAACACATGAGGTAGGGCTTGTCCCTGTGCAAACTAGGTGCTCTTTGCACAGCTGAGTAAACGGTAAGTCTGAAGGGTGGTTTTATAGGGAAAATATCATTCATTATTATTTATTTATTTGCATAGAAATTGCTAGAAAGTTACAGACACCAAGGAGGATAGAATAGGGTAGTTTAAAAGTCAAGACTGAGTGAATTACTTTCAAGCTATTAGATACCAAGAGGAACATTCATATACAGGGTGTGCAAGCAGTTGCTAAGGCGAGTGAAAGTTGGGCAATGGAG